>NC_079558.1:18350000-18650000 GCF_015846415.1 Triplophysa dalaica | reverse complement strand
ACTCCGGCTGGTTGAGGAACGAGCGGCAGCATGTCGGGGAACCCGATTTTTTTTTTTTCCTCTCTCCCCTCTCTCTTTCCGGTCGCTCCGAGGGCTCCCGTCTCCGTTGTCTCGTCTCGTCGCTGCATACCCCCCACCCCACCCCCCCCGAGGGAGGGGGAGGGAGCTTGCACAGTCGCGGGGGTACCCCCCGGCCTGTGAGGGGTGATGGGGGTATGTAGTAGAGTAGGCGGGGCGAGACCGTGGTTCGAGTCCGGTGAGTAATTGTGAATTAGCGCCAGCTGTGCGCACACCGGCCTCGAATCACGTAGGAGATGGGAGAATATAAAAGGAACGAGCGACCGGACCGTCGAAGAGAGAGGACCGGGCCCGAACTTATGTTATGTTTGTATTTATATTATGTTTTGTTCGCCGGCGGTCGTCCATGAGGGGCCGCCGGCTGTTATATTACTTTATTAAATGTTTAAATGTTTGCCGGTTCCCGCCTCCTTCCTTCCATTTTATTGAGATGTGTTACAGTCTTCATGTGTCTTGTCATGCTGTCAGTCTTTCACATTGCTGTTGAATGACTTTGTGTCGTTCCTGAGGTTTGATTTAGTTGAAATTCAACAGACACTGGAGTGAAATGACCACAATTCATCTAGAAATGATGATGTGATATGGTCTCTTCATTTTTTCCACGACTGTATATCTGTGATTCATCCAATCAGTGATGTGAAATGTATTGCTTTTCTGAAAGCTCTAAACACATACAACAAGCAGTTTTATTTATAAAGTGTTCACGCAACAATGTCGACACTTCAGATTCTCATTTAATATCAGAATGTAGATGAAATGATGAGTCTCAGTGATCTGTAACAGAAGAGCGAGTTAATCACTGATCTGAGGTCAAGTTGATCAAGTCTGTGAAATTGCTCACTAAAACGGAACAACATCAAGATCGTACTACCATTACACATCAACTAGTTGATCACAAAATGATAAATGAATGAGTGGTATCATATAAGAAGAAGAACATCATATCTGTGGCCCATGTAGTGATCATATGTCTCAAGAGCTCTGACACACTGATCATGAGAACTCAACATTATTTTATCAGATCTGAGGCGAAATGTTCATACTGAGATCTTTAACACTATATCGATTTGAGGATCATGTATCAGTAGCTCAAACACAGAAGGATGACTTACTGGATGCTCAAAAGTTAAAGACTTTGCGTCAGAACTGTTATAGAAACGCACCAATACAAAAACTGTGAACAAATATTTATGATGACTTCTATCAAACACACGTTCTGAAATGATCAGTCACAGCGTTATTCAGTAGTTCATCATGATATAAGGTTGTTTTGTGTTAATTGAGGTCAGAAGGCTGAGCTTTTATATTCCATATGGGTCTGTATTTGTGTCCCAAATGACAAATGCACTTAAACTATGCACTATGAATTTAAGAAGTGTATTGTCCCAAATTGAATACTTAATAGTTTTATACTAATCGGACGTATATTTGGTGTCCAGATGAGGGCAAAAGGCGTAAATTGCACAACACAATGTTTACAGTTGAATGAGTGCATCATCCAGGTATTTAAAGTGAATTTCATTCTTTTAGAATTTTCAACGTGAACGCACAACTCACACTCTTTATACAAACAAAATACCGTAGGAATAGGGCATAAGTGCACTATTTGGGACGCACCACTATGGGACACACCTACTAAGTTTAGGGTAAAACTTTTTAGATAAACTGTGTATTTAGGCATGCATTCAATAATAACACTCTACACTCCTGCTCAGACCAAACATTCACAACAACACAGAAAGTTTCATTTAAAAAAAAAAGTTTGTAGAGTTCATTGCCTAAACATGAATTAAGCACCGATAAATATCACATTAAAGGCTTAAGGTAAAGGCTTTCTGCTCTTCAAAGAGGGCTTTAAACAGTGCCATTGTTTTGGAATAAGGGGCAAATGTAAGATAATTATTTTAGGAAGCAAGCAGTCCCCCACAGAGCAACTTTGGGTTCAGACCGCACCGCTTGGATCCAGTAGAGCAGACAGAGATACAATATCCAGAATTACACAGCAGCCGGTAAGTTTCAAACAAGATCAAATCTTTACAAACATTAGCAAAGGGAATTAAAGTACAAAGCAGTGAGTGATTTTGCCAACAGCCCTGCAGACTGATGTGCTTCAGGATAATACTTCACACACCAGCTGTCATATAAGCCAATAACAAATAAAGCAAATGAAGTCAGGCAACAAAAATAAATAAAAGCTCAAATAAATCAGTAATATTTGATAAAAAATGGGTATGTGATGCTTTATATTATAATGTAATATCTGCTTCACCAAACTGTTCCTGTGATTTACATGTAGAAATTGATGTTTTGAAAAGCTATCTATACACAATCTCAACCATCAACAAAGGAATAGAAAGAGAGAGAATAATGTAATGGTATAGAAGGTTTCATCTGAACAACATAAACAAACGGTACAGCGCATCCACACTTTTGTGACCCCAAATGAACTTCCACACATTCACAAACACTAGAACGCCTATAGATTATTTCTGATAACAATTAAAAGAAACCAACAAAAAGTGTTACTAGACTAAACTTGTTTAGATCTCAACGTACCATACGGTTTGTTTAAAGTCCCAGTGAAATATGTCAACGCAGTTTTTCATGAAATATTGCAGCGTTTATTGTTCATTCTCTTTAAAAAATAGTTTGCTTCCATAATCTTTAGTTACAATCTGAAAATGCACTTCCATCCTTTGATGACTATCCATCTCAAATGAAGTATATTAGAGGGCTTGGGTGAAGCATCAGTAATTGAGTAATTACTTCGTGAATGAATCCACATCTACGTTTTAAGAGATTTGAGCCCATGTTGCATTTTTTGTGAGCTTTATATGCGCGATGACGTCTAACGTCCCCGCTTAAAGAAGTAGTTGGTTTTAGCAACTTGTAAGCACCCGCAGTTTTTAAGACACAATAAGGCTTTAATAAGGCAACAAGTGGGTTGTAACTGGTGTGTTTTATGTCATAGAATAAAACGTGAAAATATTTATAGACGTTTTGTTAACCACAGACCTTATTTCCAAAATAACTTGGAGCGGTGTAAGCAGAAGTCCTAGAAATGCTAATTAGTTTCTGGATTTTGCATACAAAGATACATAATCTCTTAGCCTCTCTATTCAACGGCTGTTTTTATACATCCAATCAAATCACAGAGAAAGATGAAAGCCACACCCACAATTCTTCTTATTAGAAATTCCATTTCACACGGAAATGCGTCCAAATACAGAAGTAAAACGATCGCAACTTCCGGCTCACGTGACTTCAAATGTGACCGAACTATAGGAACCATTCAACAAATTGTTTTATTTAATATAATGAACATACAACAAAATTCAACAAAATCATATTTTGTAATACAATTATTATACACTAAAATAATAATATAAATTAATTTTAACATGAATTCAATTAAATATAAATAGTTATTTATTAGACACTAGCCAAATACAAAGCGGAAGTTAACTGGGGGTCAGTCTCACGCTCGTCCAAAGAAACAGTCTATAATAATAGCACACATCCCTCTACTATAATCAAGAACATGAGAGGATTCAGCCACGTCTGCAGAATCACCCACTGAGCCGGGCGATGGTGAGGACTGAAGCTCTGTCTCTGTGGTGAATCTTCACATGCTGTCAACATTACTGGTTTCAGCCGGATCAAGCACAACAATCCTCATAAAATCCAAAATCTCAGCCATTTCAAACTTGACCACACAATATAACAGCTGTAGAACGGTCTCTTTTAAACACTCAAGCAGATATACAGTAAAGGTTCAGTTGTATGGTACACATCACAACAGCTCAGTTTTGTTTTCTGTATATGGTACATTATTGTCACTGCTTGTGTGTCCTGTTTATGACTATTGAATTTCTCTTTTCACTGCAGGCTCCATCTGCATTATGATGCAGTAATACGCACATTCCCACATGATTGTGTCCTCTTTTCATTTCGGTTTCCAACTGTTTCCCATATTATATGTTGTGTTGATATGATGATATTCAGGTGGAATAAAATCACTACCGATATACTCTGAACGTTTCAACCAGTGTAAACAGCATGTGAACATCATCGATGGGTAAGACATTTACATGATTGTGTGTGTGTGTGTGTGTACATTCACTGTAGGTTTGGAAAGTGGTATAGTAAAAAAATAAAAATACAACAACTGTGATTCTATAACTACTGTAGAGAGCAACAGTCTGTTGGTTAATGGAGGAAGATAACAGTTTTATGAGAAAAGCACAAAAACAATGACTTGAACAGAAGAAGTTGAGGGAACATAAATCACACAGCAAACTATGTCAAGAGCCACATGACTGATCATTTTAGATGCGAATTGATAAAGCAATATATGATTTGAAATGATGGTTTTGTTTAATTGTGTCACAGCTTTTCTAGTCTACTTCTGAAAAGTATTTAGCTAAGAAATCCAAAAGGCAGTAAAGAAATCAAGTATTAGAAACATGAAGCACATCTGCTGGATCACGCTGGTTTCAAACAGCACTATAAACACAGATGACATGAAATGCATTTAAAGTCTAATGATCTTAAAGGCGTTGTGAATACATGAGAAGCTGCTGTGAATCATTTTATTAGTCTGTGCACTGATTCCCTGAGGTCATGATTATAATATATTTAAAAACAAAATCCTTTATAAAATTACTCTACATCAGAGTTCATGAACTTTCAGAAAAGAAACATATGTTGATACTATATGGGCCAAACTGCTGTCCCATATAAAAAACACATTTAAAAAACACTCAAGTATTCAAATCTTAGTTGTTTACTAAGATCCGTCAATTATCTATTGAAACCCACAATAATATCATTATGCTTAATATATATAAAATCATAATTTATTGCGTACTTTCAATTGGGAGATGGGTGTCTCAAACCACAAAATTTCAATTTATGAAGATGTAATAGCATTTTTTTCCATTTTTTCCATTGTTGTTTTAAAAAGAATCTTTTGATGTTCCAAAAAAAATATTTTATATTTAAATGATTCAACTTTATCTTAAAAAATGTGTCCTGGATTTTCATGTCACTACCGAAACAGTGTATTTTTAGTCCATTGGCTGAGATTAGCCACACCCCACAATAAGAGTCATTACTGTGTCCCTCTCTCTAATAAGCTACATGGTGAGCAGATCTATCTTATCATATTGAATTAAATGTGTTCAAAAGTCTGAAAATCTGTGTAACTTTAAAGAAAGTCACTATCAAACATTACAACTACCGGAAATGTGAGTATCACGACAGAAACATGGAACGTTTTGTCAAAAATAAAGAATATTTAATTTTCAACTTAGATGTTATGATAGTATTTAGACCAATGTATACATTATGTAAACTGATGAATCCTTAACTTTGAAATCAGTATGATCAATTTTATGCATTTTACAAAGAAAGATTAATCATTATATGAATTAATAACATTCAGAAAGATGTTCGTTTAATCTTTTGAATCGATATGGGCACATGTCACACTTTGGCAATTGGTTGAGAAATTTAGACTCTAATCGGAAACACTTTTACTAAGATTTTACTCGATTTTAAATTAAAGACAACGTTTGACAGAAGCTGAATGTCAGTACGTGTGCGCACTTTGTTTGTACCCTATTACTCAATGGAGTCAAGACGTGAAACAATGATTTTTACAGTTAATACAACAACTCAATATGAAAGTTTGCTTTACAAAATGAGTTAACTCTGTCAAAAAAGATTTGTATTATTATTTTACCGTGTTTTAACCGTGTTATATTTTGTTAGTTATCTGTATTTTTTGAGCTATTACGTCTTAAATCAAAACAAACCAACTGCAGTTTGATTGACAGTAATTGGAATGAACAACAAAAAAACATGATTTGTTATTAAAAAAAATAAAGAGCTCTCATTTTGAACCAAACTTTTCAAAAAGTATGATTTCTATAGGCAGTAAATGATCTTTGAAAACACACAAAAAGACATGAGAAATGTGTCAAGTGAAACCGTGAAATTAAAAGTGATTTTAAAACATCCCACAATCACACAGTATTTCTGTCTGAAGCAGCTTTGTTTCAGAACATCAGCATGAGAAGAGCATCGCATTGTCTCAACGCACGCTTGTCGCAGCAGACGGCAGCTGTCATCTCTCCTGTCTGCTTTTGTTGTGAAAGCAGCGGGGTGACGTGTTACAGTCAAAGGAGCGGCGGCTCAGCATGACGGCAGATGTGTGGGTGTCGCCCGCGCCACTGGAACACACTTCACCTCCGGCTCCCTTCCTCACCGCCTCGGGCCGACCTTGATTTTACTCGGCTGAGACCACAGAAACTTCCTTTAGCTTCACTCAAGGCAAAGGCCACGCTGGGTTTCTAAAAATACCAACGACCACCATCGTGCATCAAGGTGTGTTTGAGGAACAGATGACACGTTCCTGAACGGCACTATGGTTCAGCAGTAGAAATCTCTCTGAAACTTCTGTGACATTGAAGAGATGTTGTGCAGTTCAGGTTTTCAGGGAAGAAGTCACTTTTAATGGACACTTTAAAACAACTTGAGCACCATTTAGACGTCTGTCTTCCATTTGGTCAACAGAAAAATTTCTCTGATTCGTTCTCCAATACATGCAGATCTGTAGACACCTTCTTAGATGTGTTCAACTCCTGATAAACTAAAAGACACAATGGTGGTCACATACACAACCCTAAGCATCGTTAGCCAACAATAAAACCACAGATAACAAAAATACAACATAAAAAGTTCTCCTTAAATGCACAGTATGTTATTTAGTATTTTAAGCAAGAATTTGGCATTATTCGATCTGAATGTATTCATTAGTAGACGTCACTACTCAACTAGATTGTTGAACCAAACAATTGATCTCTGACAGTTGCTACGGTTTTGGAAAAAAGTCGTAACCCCTCAAGGATGCATCGGTGGTTAACCAGCGAGTTATGTCGCTTTTCGGGAAACGCACCCCAGGGGTTGTGATTCATAATCTGTTCTCTCTTACCTTCTGTTATCTGTACCTTACGTCTTAATCGCATCACGATTAACTATTTTCATACCAGGGCCCAGACACTATATTTCCTTTGTCACTGCGAAAGAGAATTGGGTTTCCATATATTTTGTCTGAGTAAAATCGCTGGAATTTTATTGACAATCTACAGCACTGAAAGAAACGAAAAGCTTCCTGGAAAAAGAGAGAATGTTGTGTAGATAGATTCATAAACCTAACAGTGATGTGATTATGTGAGCGGCGTGTGAAATGATTCCCTCTGTGCTGTCCTGAGTGGATACAAATGGATAGAAAACCAGCCGGATATCCAGTGGACACAGGTCTAACCTCAGGGATATCTCACGAAAGAAGCATCTGGTCTCAACGTCACAAGGATCTTACACAAGGTTGTTTTAGTTTAAAAAGTGTTTTTGTTTATTGAAATCAAATTAAATATTGGCCTTCAAATTATTGGAATAAATAAACTAACAAAATTTCAACGTTGCCTCCGTAATAAACTGAAATAAGTTTATAGCAATAAAATGTAAAAATCAAATCAAAAATTGGCCTAAAATGATCAAAACTATAATAAGTAGGTATGTAACAATGTTATCGATATAGTGTTATTGTAATAGTAAAATTATCACATGACTGTATGAAACGAGAGGTCTTACATAGAGAATGTTAGAAAAAATCATAGACGTTACCTTTGGCAAGGTCCATCTGGTGAAATTATTTTATTTGATTTAATTGAAGGGATTTTTAGGTCATTTGACGCATTTCATACAACTCACACCTCAAAGCAACATTTATGATTAGAGGATCAAGAAAAGAGGATGATTATGGCACGTTTCCAACTCATCAGTTGTGCTTCTAAACAAGGCAATAAACATCGCACCATAGGCTGTATACCGTGGTATTATTGTACAGTAAGATTTTGTTATTGTTACATCCCTTATAATAACTCTGATACGATTACACAGAAATAACACACTAGTGATCAAATAAAAAGAATCCAAAATGGTGTTTCCACAAATGACATTGAAATAAATTTTGTTTTCATCTCTGTTGCAATAGGTTTGGAACGGCCTTTTCCTGAACCACAATGTACAAGTCACTGGCGTCAAAGTGAGGAGGTTTTGTCTGCTTTTAAAGTCACACCAAAGGTGCACAACTGGGTTCAAATGTCAGTCCAGTTCTTCCACACAGACCGAATCAGTCCGTTATTTTTGAATCTTTTGGAATAGAAAACGGTTCAGTTTGAACTGTTGCAATAAAATTGCCATTAAACAATTCCCTAAAGAATATCATTATGTGATCTAGCAGTAAGATTTACAATCGTGGAAAAGTCAAACTTGTTTATTAAATGTTCAAATATCTGAAATAATTCTGAGATGTAACGTTCTTTCCTAAAGTTACGAAACAAAAGGCTTGTGGATTAGGACAGGCTGATAGTATAATTGCAGACTATTATTTGTGTCATGTTGCAAACATGAAGACAATATGCTTTGATTCCAAATCAATTGTTGAAAATTGCAGTTTATGCAAATAAAGTAAAATTATAGCTTCTGCTCTCAGTGAATGCGTGAGATGATATTATGCATGCTAATACTGCAATGATGAATGTGCCATCACGATAAACTGACCCGTTTCTCTGCTTTCAGTTTCTCTAACTTTCACTTATTAAATTCACCACAATGACTCACAATTAGATTAAAAGCACCGTCCCAGTCAGCAGTGTTGCAATGAATAAAGGATACAGTTAACAAATAAATGAACACAGAAAAATCTAAATGGATATCCATAAGATATAAGAGAGAATTTGCATGCTGTTCTTTGTTGCATTCCTACTCTTAATGCTATGTAGAAAGTCCACTGGTCATGTAGTTATTTATTTCACTTAGAACATATTTTACCGGTGTTGATGACAAATTTTGATATTAATAACCGTGACAGTATTGGACGATTTAACATTTTATGTTTAGAGCTGCAATGGTTACGAAACCTTGCTCTTGATCCTACATTGGGAACAAAGTGGAAAACACCAAACAAACACTGATGGCATTTCTATGTATTTATTTTTAAATCTAAGCAGACTGTAATGAGGCTCAATAAAAGGAAGGAAGGAGGCGGGAACCGGCAGGCATTTAAATAAAATTGTAATATAAATAATAACAGCTGGCGGCCCCTCACGACTGACCGCCGGCGAACAAAACAAATCACAAAACAAAAACATGGAAGTAAAACATACATACAACCATAAAACATGTTCGGGCCCGGTCCTCTTTCGTCAGCAGTCCCGTCGCTCGTCCTCTTATGCTCCCGATTTCCTCTGTCATGTAATAAATAGTGCTAACTGTCTTTAAGACGGTAGTTCAAAGATATGAGTTAATGCACGTTTACCTTGAACAGACGCTTACTAAACGCATTCTTCTTTTATGGCAGGCTGGCTTTTGTCAAGAGTACATACAGCCTCTCATATTTTACTGTTAGATATGGAAAACATGAGATCGGTTTAGGGTGCGACCATTTTAACATCACAGATTTTGACGGAAAAATTGGCGGCCTCCGAGTAACAACATTATTTCAAAGTTTATGAATACTGTGACAGTAACACTGTTTTTAATGTCACATTTATAAAGTCAATGTCAGTGTTAATATATTAGGCCATACATCTCTCAATACCCAAGGTTCCTTTTAAGAATTGAAGTATTTCATATGAGTCGCAGCATAATATACAAAACACACCATTAAATAAAATTTGTCTTGGAGTTGTTCTCCACTCTCTCTGGGTTCTGCCCGTTGTGATTATATCAGAATATCAGAATGATTTATATAAATGAGCACATGATGCCAAACAGCCTCGAGCATGATGGACTGTTAGACCTCTCGTGCCTGACACAATCCACTGCGCTTCGCTCTAACAAGCGCTTATCCTCTCATACAAGGGCTCAATGACCTGTATCGCCCGCAGGTGGAGGGAGGTAACAACCGATACAAGATAAGGGGTTGTGTCTCAATTCCTGGGGAAACGTCTGTCCGTGGAGAGGACATGGCATGTACCACAGAGAGAAAGAAAGAAAGAATCTTCCACTGAGTGAATGAAGTTATTCTCTTTGACAATCTAGCTCTGTCTAGAGAAAAGAATGAAACATTTATAATCACCCCTCTATTCTTTTTTTGTGTGTTTCTTCTCAAGACCCTGGTTGAAGTTTCTTACCGGATTCTCTGATCATATTCAGACCCAGTTCCTTAATCTCTGGATAACTACAGATGTGACTTCAGAAAATGATTTTA
Source organism: Triplophysa dalaica (assembly GCF_015846415.1). Taxonomy (NCBI): domain Eukaryota; kingdom Metazoa; phylum Chordata; class Actinopteri; order Cypriniformes; family Nemacheilidae; genus Triplophysa; species Triplophysa dalaica. The sequence continues at coordinate 18,639,643 of NC_079558.1, read as the reverse complement.
CATTAGCGCAGCCCAACACGACAGCCTTATCACGCATAATTACATGGTTTCTTGCATTTCTCCCTGCTGTCAGCATCCCATCAGAACATCGCACAAATTACAGTTTTTTTAATTAACAACAACAATTTTCGCATTACGAAGATGCTGAGTTTATATCGAGTTCAGCCTCATTTCACCATTGTGAAAGACACTGTAAGTGCAGATTCTGCCATGAAATCACACTGACGAGAAACAGCCATTTCTATTAATTGGATCACACTGCAACATTTCATTATTATGTACTTAATCTTTCTAAAACGACGTAGATGAAGACATATATTAAAACAATGGTATATAAACAACTCCATCACTGATTCAGATGGAAAGAAACACGTTGTCATATCTGGTGAAAGACCACTCGTGGAAAAGTAGAGGAGGAGGTGTGTTTTTTATGATCAACAAATCGGGGTGCGATCAAAGTTACCAGTTACTTGCCTTAAATGACTGGCATCCTGTTGTTCTGACCTCCATCATCAGCAAATGCTTTGAGAGGCTATTAAAAGATTACATCTGCTGTGTTCTGCCTCCTCACTGGACCCACTACAGTTTGTATACCACAACAACCTCTTCACTTATGATGCCATTGCACATACACTATACATTGCTCTGTCCCACCTGGAAAGAAAAGAACACATGCTGTGCAGCTGGATCCTGGACTTCCTGTCTAGCAGACGCCAGGTAGTCAAAATTGGCAACAATACCTCCTAATCACGGACCCTTATCACTGGAGTGCCACAAGGATGTGTTCTCAGCCCACTCCTATACACCCTATACAAACAACTGCGTGGCAAAAGGCAGCTCCAATGTCTAATCAAGAAAATTAGACATTGCTGCTCAAAAAATCTAATCTAGACCAAGCCGCCTTGTCAAACTATAGACCTATTTGATCATTTATCTCTAAAGCCTTGGAAATTTAATAATACTTTTGAAAAATTTAAATCTGTGTTCAGGAAGACAGTCTAAACTTTAAAAGTTTTAAATGATATTTTATTATCTGTAGACTCAGGGGACTCGATGATGCCTCTACTCTAGATATAAGTGCTGCTTTTCATACCGTTGACCACAATCTCCTTGTTTCACACCTTGCACAATTTGGGCATTAAATGTTTGCTCTGCTCTGGTTTATATCATAATTTGAAGATAGAACTTTTTCTTTTTGTCTTGGTTTGGTTCTCTTCATCCATCTGTGCCTTGAAGTTTGGAGTTCCTCAGGGCTCCATTTTGGCTCCTGTTTTGTTCTTGCTATACAGTATATGCTTCCTTTGGAATTAATTTTTGCCAAGTAAAGGGTGTCATATCATTTCTATGCTGATATCACCCAAATTTAACCGGCCTTGAGAACCTTAGCTCCGTGTCTGATGGACATTAAATCTTGGTTTTCTTTTCTTTTTTTGCATCTTAATGAGATTGTTTTGGAGTCTTCAGACACCGGTGATTATGATTTAGGAGACTTGGCCTCCTATGTAAGGCCATCATGGGTGTTATTTTTGATAAACAGAAGTTTTTTCCAACTAAGATTGCTATCTAAAGCCAAGTGTTTTTTATGTTTTCCAGAGTTTGAGAGAGTGATCCCTGCATTTGTGTCATCTCGGCTTGATTATTCTAATTCTCTTTTGGAATAAGTCGATCTAATATAAGTCGACTCCAAATGGTTCAAAATGCAGCGGCCCGACTTGTGACTGGCACCCGGAAGTTTAATCAAATCACCCATGAATTGTGCTCTTTGCATTGGCTGTCGGTCCGTTATATAGAATTGATTTTAGAAATTGTGCTCTTGGTGTGTAAAGCTCTGACTGGATCAGCTCCTTAATATCTCTGTGAACTCTTTAATCAAAATACTCACTGAGGACTTCTGAACAAAGCTTATTTATGGTCCTGAGATTCCGGATAAAGTTGAGAGGCGACCAAACTTTTTCAGTTGTTGGGTCAAAACGGTGGAATAATCTAACGGTTTCCCACAAACTAATTTAATCTGAAATTAAATACAAATTAAAAAAACACATTGTTTCTTACAGACATATAACTGTTCCTAAAGTTTTTGGGCCCTCATCATTTACTGGTTTTAGATTTTTTTTTCTCATTGCATTGCGGTCTTTATTACATACTGTATGTATACTTTTTATGCTAATTATAGTATGATATTGTACAGCATGGTGGTCAACTACTGTTGGTTTTATTGTGCTTTATAAATACATTTTGATTTGATAAATGACAGAAAAAATGGTGAAACCTAATAAATGATGTGTATTACGTGTCTAATTACTAGCATGTAGCATTACAATAGACTTAAACATCCAAGGTCAACACATGACATTACTCTAAACATGGGCCGATGCTGCTAATAAAAAATGTCACATTTCGTGCGGATATATCGGCAACGTCTATTACTCTATTACTGTCTGTCCTGGCATTAGCTGTTAACTTGAGAGATTGATTCTGTTCAAGTCACAAGTGAGTTTTAATTGTGTTTTCATTTACAATTGTGTTCAATCACTGAATTCCTGCTGAAAAAATACATTACTTCAAAAGAGGTATCCACCAACCCCAGAAGTTGTTCCCAATGGATGCAGTAATTAAAGATATTATTAGAGACCACAGCTCCAAAAATGAATTTTGCAGTTTTCCTCAACTCTTCATGCGAAGTAAAAACAGACCTGTTCTGAATGTACCTGAAGTAATGTCTCTGTTTCCATATTTAGAAAATGTGTTTATTTTTCTGTAATTCATTTTCCAGTCCCTTCATCTTAAAAAAATCACTTATGATAAAAGCATCTAGTAAATACATTTTTGTAAATATGAATTCATAAATTTCCAATGATATTTTGCACTGAAACTAAAATATGATAATGCATACTTCCATAGAGGTTTATATACACTACCCATTAAAAGATTTAACACAGTTGCTTTTAAGAAAATTAAAGGAAAGTCTTTTTGGAATCAAATATTTTTGTGTATCTTTCTCTCTCTGTCTCTCTCTTTGTCTCTCTCTCTGTCTCTCTCTTTGTCTCTCTCTCTCTCTCTCTCTCTCTCTCTCTCTCAGAGTGGCTCTGCCGGCTTCACTGGCATATGGAAGCAGACGTGATCTGATAATCAGTTGCATTAATCACAGTTTTAATTACGGATGGAGGTTCAGTGAGAGGTTAAAAGCTCACTCCTAATGCTATTCCAAAGACTTGTTTTAATGCATACCAATCAGACAGCACTTTCTAATAGAGCTGTAATGTTGTCCGTGTGAGAAATGAAGGGCTGTCATCAATCTACACAACATTCACGCCTTATCATTCCAGCACATCTGCCATACTGTTTCACAACATCATCACGGTTTCTTCCATTTACAGACAACACCAGCGCACATTACCACACGCCTTATTTACAAATGTTGTTTTTCAGCCTAAACATTTGGGAAAAAATATTCCACTGTACATTTATCCTGTACACCATTTACACATCGTAATATTACAATAGATATTTGATATTAGCACGCTTTCTACAATGTAAACATTTTCCAAAATGTTTGAGGTGTTCCATCTTGTCATTTGCACCACAGATGCTCTCAGATGAGTGTTATTGCTCAATCACATTTCATTTTTCAAGAATCAATTAAGTCTCAGATGTTTCTCCTAAAATTGCTTATGATAAATAAAATGAGAATGAAATGAGAGTGTAATTGTGTAAACACATGAAGAGTATGGAGGTATAAATGAATGCAGATTGAAGAGATAAAATAATCTGGATTTGAGTAAATCTGATGAGAAATGTTTAAATTCACATTGAGATCTTTAATAATATTGACAGGCATGACAAATCTGAGCTCAGTTTGACACATTGTTGACATCTCTTCTCAAACTCTGATGACAGACACATTTGTCAGATTTCTGATTGTTAAGAGGAAATTTTACATTTGCTATTGATGTAATCTTATTGTTTAGGAGAAAGAACTGTGACATTTAAATTTGTTTATCTGTTTCTTCTTATAAATTCATTCAAAACAGATTATGTGACTGTCATATGTTGCATGCATGAAGACGAATGAAAGGATTTAGCGAAAGATCACAGGTCCTCTTCATATATGAAATCTCTTTAGTGGTCCTCCGAAGGGACAGGCTGAAAGGGTCTGGCAGAGAGAATTGGCGGCAGATGCTGTTGGCTTTTGTGGGTTGAGGGTGTTGGAGGGGAGAGATGATGCCAAGCCCTGAGCACCAGAGCTCATTTCAACAGCCCGTCTCAGTGGACACACACAGAGCTGTCAGTCATCACACACACATTTACACATTTATTTATATCTGCTGTTTCCAAACCCAATTTGGACCTAAATCAGGTTTTCTCTACATGCAACAAATATCCATATACTCAAATCAATAATCTATTTCAGTTTAAGTCTATTTGTTATTTTTCTTGAAAAAATGGATGACTGGCAAAAGGCAAAATCAAATTTTGTCTGTATTATAAGTCTGAGCATGACAATCTTAGAGGCATATCAAAAGCATATGGCCATTGTTTGTTATGATGGCCATGTGCTCCCCTGTCTTGTCTTGACCCCGCCCCTTTGTCTAGCCTCCCACCTGTAACTATCTCTTCCACCTGCCTAGTGTGATTATCCCTTGTTAGCTCCCCTATTAAGTGCCCTTGTGTTTGCTGTCCTGTTTCATTTTGTTTGGTTGCTTTGGTCAGTCTTGATTGTATTCTTACCTCGTGTCCTGATACCTTGCTCCTAGTCTTGTCGAAGTTCCTGATAATAGTCAAGTCTTTGTTTTCAAGTGCATCTTCGGTTTCGTTTTACCCCATCGTGAGTCTTTTGTCTGTTAAATAAAGTTTTGAGTTTTGTACCTGCCGCCCGCTCTTGGGTTCTTCTTCCTGACACTGTATGTGATCAGATATATAAAAACAAATCCTGGTAACACTTCAGTATAGGGGACATCTCTCACTATTAACTAGTTGTTATTAGCATGCCTATTATTGGCATATTGACTGTTTATTAAAGCATACATTCTGCATGACCTTATCCTACATCCATAATCCTACCCAATACCTAAACCTAACAACTACCTAACTAACTATTAATAAGCAACTAGTTAAGAGTTTATTGAAGAAACATTTATAGTTAATGGTTTGTTTATAGCGAGAATTGCACCCTATATTATGACTGCTCACTGTGTCAATTAACAATGTTCAGTTTGCACTGGATGTATATGATCTACATAGCAATGAGCTTTATTTGCCTTCATGGCAGGTCTGTTCAATCTGCAAGAAACACTTCTGACATGTAGAATGTAAACAAGTAGTTTAAAACTGTTGGAACTTCTGCTAATGCCGTTGGGCAACACTGATGGATTTCAGAAGAATGATTGAGCTAAATCTTTACCTGAAGTGAATAAACATCATCATATTTACAGTGTGTAATGTCCCTGTTTGGTCTTAGTTGAGGATTTACGGAAGTATCAATCAAATATTGTGTAACACCGACTAAAGCAGTGTTTCCCAACCCTTGTCATCGCGGCACACCTTCCAGAATGTTCTAGCTCTCTCCATAACGTGTCTGTTCTTTTAGGACTATTTGTTTATCCTGGCCTGCAGGGGTCATTCTCCCTGAGCCTCCTGAATATGGGATATGGCACCCACATTATGGACTCTGGTCGCTCCAGGCATGTAGAGGTCAACAATGCCTCATTCAGCACCTCATCATCACCGGATTGTCTACACCTGTGTTTGACCCTTCATAAGTCAGTTTATTCTCTGCCTTTGTGTTCATTCTTGATCCGTTTATCCCTTGTTTCTCACGGTTGAGCAGTAATGGAGTTACTTGTTCTTATGTTGAGTTTATTTTAGACCCTCAAGTCTACTTTTGTTTTACTTGTTTATTGGAAGGACAGCTTTCCAAATTTGTTTCAAACTTTCTTTTTTTGGTCTACAAAGTAAAGCTTTTCATTTTGATGACTAAAGCCTGTTGACTCTCTGATCTTCTGCGATTGGGTTTAAACCCTTGGGACTAGCTCAGTGAGAAATACCTCACACTTTGAATTCCATGGATCTGGGTTCGATCCCCCTACAGGCAACCCATCACATTCTCCCTATATGAAACACTTGATTGATGAGTTGAATCAGGTGTTTTATATAGGCAGAGATCTAAAACATTCTGGAATGTTTGCCCTGAAGATCAGGGTTGGAAAACACTGGATTAAAGCTTGCTGAATATTTACAGCAAGTTTATCCATGCACATCTTACATCTTCTGATGTATTCGTTTATGCAGAGTGTTATTCTCAATATGGAAAGTATTTTTTTAACCAAAATGCTTAAGCGACTCTTAAATAAGGTATGCTTGTGACATTCTTTACAATAAAAGCCACCTTATGTATTATCTGATGCAATAACGTTCACGTTCTCGCTAGACCCCTTTTAATGGGGTATGTGCCCCGGTATAAATCTGTTGTGCCCCAGCATAGTGTAAACAGAACCTACTGCTGTTTTCACTTAGTGCAAATAGCCGCTTCCAAAACGTAATGGGGGCCTGTGCCCCAGTAGAGCTTTAAATCCATCAATGCCCCTGTTTTTAGAGGTCATTTTTATATGAGAGTGAGAGCTGTACCGGTTTGCATTTGCAGATTTGGGGAAAAACTTTCAGCCGTTGATTCTAATAAGAGCAGACAAGCATGTGCAAAGCTTCTCTAATGCTCAGGGAACAAGCTGACAGCTGACAAAGCAAGCAGAGAGACAACAGCAAGACAGCAGTCCAACAACCTCAACTCCACCTGAGACACGAGCTCCATCTTCATCATATCTCAGACGACCTCCTCTGATTGGGCTGTGAGGTCAACTGCATTTTATTGGAAATTTGTAGAAATGGAAATCAAATCAGGATGTAACATTTTTCAATGTATATATTTTTCTTAAATCGTATTGAGATTAAATGGAGCACAAACTTTAGTTTTTCAGGTGTTTCTCTGGTTTCTCAGAAATCTGACATATATCTCTTCCTAGGGTCTATAAGAGCTCTTAACTGCCTCAAATTACCCAAAGCTTTAACCAAAAACTACTTTCATTTAATTTTCCTATTAAGAAATCATCGAACACATTTATTTTTGTACAAATTTACTAGTGTCAATAAAACGTAGGCCCAATCCCAATTCTATTTTATAGCCATCTCCTACCCCTGGCCCCTTAAAACAGAGTGGCAAGGGGAAGTCCTAAAAAAAAGTCCCTGATCGTTTGGAGAGGCGGCAATGTTTATCACAAACTTCAAAGGAGCTGCTGTCATATGTAGTCATATCACTTGTATGGATAACAGCCTAAAATGTGACCGGGGTGATTGCATTCTGGAGACGCCCTGGTTACAGGTACTTTTTTGCAGTTGTATATGTTGCAGTTCTTTCGTGCAATCAGTTACGTTAGCAACATTTTGTGACTTTTTATAAAGTATTCAATACAAGAAACTGAACACAACATTAATTGAATACAGACATGATGATTTGTTGTTTAAATCATATTTGAAGCAAAAATAAAGGCTTACATTATACTCGCATGAGCAGCCATGTTGGAAAATTTCATACCCCTTCGTTCGAAGTAAGGTCCCGAAAATTTTTAGTTTAAAAGGCTTTATGGCCCTTACCCCTGCCCATCCAACCATAAGACAATCAAGACAAGTGTAGGGGTAAGGGATAGAAATGGGATTGGGCCTTAATTTAGTGTTTTTCCTATTTTTTCTAATGGGATACACCTAAACACAGTAAAGAGTCAAAATCTACTAAGGCTTTTAGTAATTCAATGTAACAAATCATGAAACATTAATCATTTTTTGATGCCGATGTTTTTAGTTCTAATTCGACGGATGTTTTAACATGGGGGAAACAGATTTTTGTGTAAAACCTAAAATGTGCTGAAAGATTCAAAATCCTTTTTGCAAAATTCTTCATACTTATTTAGAGAAATGACATTTATTTTGTCCCTTAAATAAATGACATGTTTGGCATGTCAAAATGCTACAGCAGCTGTTGCAAATTCATTGGCTTTTTGACTAGGAGATGAGTGCATTTAATGCTGTTTTAAATCAAGTTAAATCCATTTTTAATTAGTTGTTTTCAACTGTTCACTGTTGGAAAAAGAGGTACAATACAGGTCCATTTTTGTTCCCTAAGGTACAAACTTTGCATATGTACCCTTAAAGGTACAAAAATGTATCTTTAAGGTACAATTGTGCACCTTTAAGGTACAATTGTGCACCTTCCATTGTACATTGTGTGCTTTCCGTGCTGTAAGGTACATATTTGTCCCTTACATATTTGTACCTTAATTTTTAAATGTAAAATGGCAGGAATTAGTGGATGCTGAAAATGTCATCTCTCAATATAGAAACACAAGTTTACCTATACTATCAAACTCAATAACTCAATAATTGTTAAACCAAAAGTTTTGAGATATGGGCAAAATAAATCAGAATGTTTTTTTCTTTTGTGTATGTGTGTGTGTGTGTGTAGTGTCCCTTTGAATCATTTTTAATCATGTTAATGAGGATTATGTAATTATTTATATTCACAAACAGTATTGAAGAATTTGATTTTCAAACCCTTTACCCTATTTATATTAGAATGAAACAGACAAATAATTGTTCTATTGAAAGGATCTAGCTATAGGCCAGAGCTCGACTCGGCGGAAGCATAAATATAGCAGCGCGGAAGGATACATGAGTGAATCGACAGTGATTCCAACTGTCAGTCTCGGTCAGGTGTCGATCAAATTCGGGAGGATGGCGCTGCGACATTTATCCACGGAGGATTTAATCACGGAGTTATTTCATTTTGGGATAGAGGTCACTGAAGAGGAGTGAAGTAAATTCAAAGGTAAAGTATTTGAATTTTTAATCAGTGTTTGTGGTGTTAATTCAAAGTTGGAAGTTAACTTTTACTGTTAATGTTAACGCTACCCAAGTTCATACTCTGTCAACATTAGCTTGCTAGACTCGACATTGACGATTGCCATTATTAACGTTAACTAGTTAGTTAAAACATTAGCAGTATTATGTCTCATATTGCCATTCCACATACTATTATTATAAGTACTATCTTAGCTACAGTTCACCATCGAGCTAACGTCAACGTTAGCTATAATACGACTGCGTCAGAGTTGGATGTGAAGCGTTTTTGCCGCCGAAAAGTATTTAGTTCTGACTTAACGTTAGCTAGCTGGACTGCGTCAGAGGAGAACGATGGATTAAAAAAACGTTTTTGCCGCCCAACAGTTTTGTTCTGAAATTCTTTATTTTCTCGACAAACTGTCTTTAGACCATCTTCGTAAAACCATGTAAGACTAACGTTAAATTACAACATCAGGTTAACTGACAGAACCGACCAACGGTTAACCTCCCTTTCGAGTAGCAATAACGTTAACATTACAACTGTGTGTGAGAGAGAGAGACGCATTTCTAGCGTCTCTAATGAGGTAACGTTAGCTACGCCTAAATACTTTCAATGTGTTTTTATATGGATATTAGGGCTTCTCAAAGTCCGGACCAAACGGCAAGCCCGTACCTCTAGAAATTAGGGAAAATACCCAATGAATCAAACGATCAAAACTATTTTTTGCCCCATTGACTTACATTAACGTTACATTATGACATAATGTGCCTTTTTAAATTGTTGTATGCTGTTACCACTATGGTTGTTAACATTGCTGTTTTTCTTTTCTCTATTGTCTAGATAATGCAGTTGATGGAGAAGCAGTGGACTATGGATTGACTGAGAGAATTGTTTCATACCTCTTTGAAGGATCGTTTAAGAAGCAAGCAAAATTCAACCGATTTGTTCAGCAGTGGAAAGAAACCGTGACACTAACCCTCGAGCCTGTCCCGGTACATTCAGAGAAGGCTACACCGGAATCAAGGTACCGGTAACAGTAATGTTATGTCATTGTTATAACGTTAGGCCTAAGTAGAACCATGGAAAATAACTCTATATATCATAGCAATATAATATAGCTTTAAGGTTACCACTAAATACGTTTTTTATCTGGATCTGAATTCACCCTACTCTGGTAGTTTAATGTTTAACTACATTTTCCTGATGATACTTGCACACTTTTAATGAAGTAACGTTTACTCTGCAGGACTTTAACTTGTATTGTTTCTGTGTGGTTAATTTGCCAACATTTTAAGATGAAATTGTTTTATTTCATCATAGTCATGCAATCCCATCATCAGCCTTCCCAGCAGCTTTCATCATTCCTAAATTTCCCAGAGATGTTCAGACAAAGTTGGACCAAAAACCGCCATGCAAAATGGAGAGATCCGATCACAACAAAATCATAAGAACATTATATGAAACCATGGCCCTGATCAAAATGTAAGTTTTGCAACCTAACTGGATCACGGCATTTTAGTTATTAATACTATGTCTGTTGTTACATTCCTCACCTTCTTTTGCATCGCTGTTTCAGGTTTCTGACCAATGACGACTACGTGAAAGTGTGTAAGGCCCTGATTTTGAAATACCCTTTCTTAAAGGACAAAGAAGGAAATGGTTATTTTATTCCCTGTATCTATTCTCTTATATCGCTGTTTTGTTTTTGGAGTGGCAGTATGAAGTTGTCAGTTGGTCAATGAAATGCTTCTTAAAAATGTATTTAATTTTTTTAAATGTTTTTTTTATATCAGACATGACATCCTAAACATTGTGGCATTTTATTTTGGGATGTTACATTGTATGGTTGTGAGATGAATTATTATTGAATCTGTGAATTAAACTGTTTTCCATATATGGACTAAAATAAATGTCTAAAATTCAGTTAGTTGTTGTTTGCCTACATTTTCTTTCACTCCTTAAGGAATAAAAAGGAACTTTTTTGCCACCTAAAGGTACAAAATGGCTTTGTCACTGGGGCGGTACCTTAATGGGACAAAATTGTACCTTTTTCCAGAGGTACTTTATTGTACCTTTGTCTAGGGTACATTATTGATCCTCAAAGGTACAGTATTGGCCCGTAGAAGGTACAAACAAGTAAGGTACAAATTTGCTCCCCTGACTCAAGGTACAATAATGTACCTTTGAGGGTACCACCCCAGTGACAAGCTTTTGTTCCTTAAAGGTACCGTTTTGTACTTTTTTTTCTGAGAGTGTTTGCAAAAATCTTTTTCCTCAGAAATGAATATTATGTTGAAAACAACAGTATAAATGACTTTAAATTGTTGTTCATTAACCCTTTGCACTTAAAAAATAAAGGAGCTATACAAAAGATTCTTTACAGCGACGCAATAAAAGAACACATTTTGGTTTTCCAAAGAACCCTTCAGTCAAAGGTTCTTAAAAGAACAATTTGAAGAGTTTGGTTCTAAAATAAGATACCTCCAAAAATCATGATTTTATTATGTTATCATTTTTTAAATTGTGTTAGTTAGCTATATTTTTTGGTTATTATGTCTTAAAACAAAACAAACCAACTGCAGTTTGATTAAAATGAATTGGAATACACAATCTCATTTTGCAACCAAACTCTTGATTTCTTCCTTTTTCACAGAATGCTTTTCCACTACAAAGAACATTTTGTGAGAATACCCTTAACAAGGAGCTGACTGTAAACTGATGCTGTGATTGACAGGAGCTGTGACATCCAGGGCCGGATTAACACAAGGGCTAGGTGGGGCTGTAGCCCCAGGTCCTGCGGAAGGAGCTGGCCCCTGATTGGCTGGAGGAAATGGGAGCTGTCCTTACATCATTGATTGACTATTCATATAGGTGGTTGATTATAAAATAACAAGAAACTATTGGAAACTGTTCCTTAGTGATATCATTCACTGTCCAATCAAAATCACTTTACAGTCTGTGCCGTCACGCCGGGAAACACCTCTTTGCGCTTTGCTTTATCATCTTGAGCACATGAAGTTTTCCGCTTTGCTCGCTGGGGTTCACAAAAGTTATAGTGGTGTGCAAAAAGGAGAAATAAAGTTGAAAAGGAAAAACGTGATGCTAGTCTTACAGATAAAATTCCAAAATGAAGTAAATAACTTCAGTTCCCTTTCGGACAAAACGTCTGTGCTGCAATACACATTTAGCATCTCCCATGTCACAGATCAATGTGCTTTACATGTTGAAGGTGAAATAGCAGCAGCAGTAAGTTATTGTTCTTAAGACCAACCAGTTAGTTAGCAAGGGTTTTATGACTGTTTACAATATTATTGGCGCCGGCTCTTACTTCAGACAACACATCTGATCAGTGACAAATCTGAGGGTGAGGAGAGCACTCCTTCTCAAAGTTATCTTTTATTAAATCTTGTTTGCTGTCAACAGTGAGTCAAAAACGACGGAGCCATTTAACACGGCTGTCCCTTGAATGTGACATGGTAAAAAGCATGGGTTTTAATCATTTCATTAAGGTTTTCTGCTCAGCTAAAGTTCGAAAGAAGACTTTTTAATGGTAAGACCCTATTTAGAGTATTTATTGTAAAATACTCATTAAGGAAGTGATCGCAAGTGTTTTTGCTGAATTTGTAAACCTGTTTGTTTGAAGTTATATCTGAAGTTAATGTTAATGTTGTTTTTAATAGCCTGGAGAGTTTAGTATGCAAACTTGTGCTTATATAAAATATAAATTAAATTTAAAATGATAAAACAGTCAGTTCTGGTCCTTGAGCTAAAATACCCTGATCTATAACAGCTGACCGCATTACATAGCCTAAATATCCTTTTATTTATTTTTATTTATGAGATCTTGACATGCATATAGAATAATAATTTTATAAACGCAATAAGCCCCGCAAAGCAGTGGGTTACAGTGCATTTTTTAACAGCTGAGGGGGTTTTAATAACTCCGCTTCGTGTCATGCCACAACGCCCTTAGCTGTTATAAAATGCGCTGTTACACACTGCTTCGTGGGGCATTATGCTTTATTAAATTACTATGATAGAAAATTTGATTAAATAATAAGAAAATTGTAAGTAATTATAATAGCAATAAAATGTAATAATCACTGTAAAAGATTCTGTTGAGTGGCAATACAATGCAGGGAGCCCCAGGGTTTGCCATAGCCCATGGGCCCAATGTGTTCTTGATCCAGCCTTGATGACATCACATGACAGTAACACAGATTCACACAAGCTTCTCCTCTGAGTTAACCGTCAGAGGAGAGAAGCCTCCTTCACAGCTGATATATCTTCTGTGATTTTATCACAAATAAACATTAGTGAATGCTCAGGACTTTAGACTGCAGCAACAGAACTTGCTTCAATTTGTGCCACAAGTTCTGCACCGGAAGACTGCACACGTAATAAATATCATGATCACAGCACTTTAGAAGAAATGGAAGAACTTTTGTGCTGAGCATGGTATAATTCTGTAATCTCTTTAAATTCTGTAATCTTCTGTAAGGTTGTGATGTTATAGGTGCACTGAGTACATTTTAAAATAATAAAAAATCTAATTCATTAAAAATCGTCTGTTTTCAAGAGACTTAATTTAGTTATGCACGTTCAGTTCTAATTTTTTCGTTAAAAGATTTTGTGTTTTGGATAAAATAATATTTTAAACCAAATGTCTGCCAAATAAATGCTGCTGTTTGATTTGTATTTTACATGTACTACATACATTTTACATCCATGTCTGCATAAATCTAAATATTTTGGCAAAACATATATTTTTGCAAACTACATAAAATCAGCATTTCATTGTTTTATAGTTAACTGCATGGCATTGTTCCCCCCAAAAATGTTTGGGCCCCTCCTAAAGTATCCAGATGACAATTAAAAAATAATCACATATTAAATACTTCTTTGTTTTATCTATTAAATAATGAACTCAAAAAGAATTTAAAAAATCATTCATTGTACTTTGATTTATATCTACCTGAATATGTAATTCGTAAAGAGAGTGGGGGTTGTACGGCGGTGTGTAATTATTGGCTTAAATACTTTTAGACACAAACAGCTCCTAATGAGGGTGCCTTGTTAAAGCATAGCAATTTATCCTTATGATAATATTCATTTATTGTTATAATTTATATTAGAGAATAACAGTGTTATGATTTTTGGCTTTAGCATTTTTACATTTACATTTAGTATAGCAGAAGCTTTTATCCAAAGTTCAGGGAGCAAATAAGCGAAGAATGTTCCACGAGGAGTTGTGAAGAAGAATGAGTGAGAAAGCGATTTACTGCCCTTTTGAGAAGGCAATACAAGATGCTGCTGGTTTTCTGAACGCAGGGATCTTAATTGGGTGTAGGAGTTTTGGAGGGTATGAAAGTATGCCGGTGCAGATCCAGTGTTAGTCCTGTAGGCAAGCATTAAAGACTTGAATCTGATAAGGGCTTCAACCGGTAGCCAGTGGAGAGAGATCAAAAGGGGAGTCACATGAGGTCTTTTGGCTGTTGGAAGATGAGGCGTGCTGCTGTGTTCTGAACCAACTGGAGTGGATTGATAGCCTTTGAAGGAAGACCAGCAAGGAGAGTATTGCATTAGTCTAACCTTGAGATTACAAGGGCCTGGACAAGAAGTTCCACTGCATGCTCAGTGAGATAGGGTCTAACCTTTCTAATGTTAAATGAGGCATATCGGCATGAACGCCTTTGCAATGTGATTAATGCTGATCATCAAACATGATCTTGATGCAGCGTGGGATGTGCAGGAAATATGTAGTTCTGTCTTGGCAGGGTTCAGCTGGAGGTGATGATCTTTCATCCAATATGAGATGTATTCTATGGCAGGCTGTATTGTGAGCTGTTACAGTGATATCTCCTGGATGAAATGAGATGTAAATCTGGTTGTCATCAGCATAGCAGTGATAGGAGATGCTGTGTACCCGTATGATGGGTCCCAAGAATGTTGTGTAGATGGAGAAAAGGAGTGGTCCAAGCACCGATCCCTGAGGGATCCCAGTGATCAATTGGTGAGCTCCGGACAATGAGCCCCTGCATGACATCCTTAAGGATAGGAGTGCCTCAGATAGCGTGTTACTAAACTCATGAAGTTGCATGCTGTGATTCTCTACACTATCAATACAGCCTTGACAATGACCCCAACCGAAACCACCAGAGATATCCTGCTGGATGTAACAGTCTGTGACGAGTCACCCGTTACGCAATCAGCGTCGCCATGGAGACGGGGGAAATCAATGAGACACACCTGCCGGTCGTTAAAGGCACAATCCCAACAGCTATAAAAGCTGTTGGCATTCTAAGGGAAGGGGAGCTTGATCTCCACAAACTTACCGAGCAACGTACTTACGCCTCGTGTTATCTCCCCCTAGAATCAGAAGGCTGAAGAAAAGACTGAACCACCAGAGTCATACTGCGGGCTATAGCGCTGACCCGGATGCTACCTCGACTCACTCGTGCACGAGACCCCGAGACGACTGTCACTTTCCTCTGAGGATCAGCAGCACCTTTGACCGGCATCACCTTGGTGTATTCCCTGTCTCCTCAGGAGCCTTCAATAAAAGTACCCTCCATGGCCATTTATTGTAACCTTTGTGTCCGTGTCGTTGTTCTCCCCGTGACACAGTCATAATGGGAGTTGTATTGGTTTTCAACTAGAATGGTGTCTGTGTGTCTCTGCTGGTCATGTGTTGGGTTCTATTGTTTTTATCAGCAGGCATTACAGCTTTCACACCTGTACAGAGTGATATGATGGATCTCCAACTGAACTGGCATGATTTCAGCAGAAAACAACAGCGGAGACTTTCAACACCTCAGTTGAGATGTTAATAAATAGGTGACGAGTAATTCAGCTTCCTGATGAAAATGGTTTTGAACTCCAAAGCCTACTGAGGAAATGTGAAATTCTTGAAAATGTGTTTTATGTCGGTTCTTCGTAAGACATGTCAGGGCTGCTTAACTTTAAATATCTCTGAAATATAAAACACTCATATTTCAACAGACTCCTGCACTTCGGTCAAGTCAATCTCACAAACACGTTAAGATACGGCAGAGACGCTGTGAATAAGCAACAGATACCGCAGGTATTTCATTCTACAAACAAAGTTTTCATCTCAGATTTGAAGGGGATGGACGCAGAGGTGATTGTTAGTTCAGTGATCTCAAATGAAATGAAATGTACAAACAGCTTGCAAGCACTGAGTGCTGATAATATAATGAAGTTTATGAGATGAGCAGGTTTTATGCAGATATTGTTTATAAATCATGGTCTAAAGTTTATGATTGAGACATCATTGCACGGTGAAACTGTTTGAAGTAACTGTGGCTGATCATGCAAATCCTCTTCACAGGACTGGATTAAAAATGCATGGGCCTCGCTACCCTCACCGCATGGATGACACGCATATGAGGAGGCTTTAAAGACACATGAGCCTCTCACCTCATCTCTCACACTGCCCTGCTCATCTTTCTCATTCTGTCTGTCTGAGCCCTAAACATGTGTCACATGAGCATGTAAATCAGCTATCTGTGTTATGAGTCCACCTGAAAGACCCGAGTCGATGAGTTAATAGACCCAACAGAGTCTGTCCGGTTAATCTCCGGATCCTCTCCACACCTCATCTGGCATCTCATTGGTCTTGAGAAGCCGGAAGAAAAAAGCTGTGTAAAGCTCGATTTTTAGCTCTGCGTAGGACCTACGCCGTAGCCTCTAGACCGTAGGTTATGTGTCTGTTTTCATTTACACTTCTGCGTCGTTGTCCGCGTCGACAGGCAATGACCACTAGGCGTCCGTGCCCATGTGCGTGTTTCTTGTGTAACTAAGAATAGAGCCGAACAAGAATGAGCTCGTTTGTGAAGCATTATAGCAGTGATAGCGGCAAGTAAACAGTCACTTTTGTTGCAGCTTGAGATGTAAACTACAGATGAACAAATAATTTTCTTAAATAATTCTTTCATGAAATGCGTTTGAGTAGACATGATGCTATCGCAGAGTTTTTTGACCTGAGGTAGGGGCTCAAACAGACCAATCACAGCCCTTGTGGTCCACGTAGGGTCCCCGTTGAGTTGACGCCTTGATACATATTTGGAGAGGTGCGTGTCAGGCTACGGCGTAGGGTACGCAGCTCTACTAATTATCAAGTAGTGTTGTCGTGTCTTGACAGGTCTTTGACGGGTCAGTGGATATTTCTATGTTCAATGTAACAACAATATTGCTGTGGTCTATGTTTGTTTAATTCTTGAGGTACAAGTCTACACATAATTCAGTAAAACCTTGGTACATAAGCACGGATTGTTACATTCCTGGTTAATCTCGAAACAGCTTAAAATGAATGAACACCTTGAGATGGTCATAGAACCATGATGTGAATCACAGCATGCATTTACTTTCAATAATTCACAGTCCACAATCATTTATCCTGCTTATACCACGGTATCTTAAAAGCTCTTCATCCGATTCAGCACTGATACTGGAAAAATCAGGTTCTGTGTGTGTAAGTTCGTCTACTGCTGAGATATGTCCACGTGCCGCCATATTGGAAAGGTCAAGACTTCCCTAAAAGACATACTATTAAACACTGGAGCTGTTGTTTTTCTGCTTAAAATGCACATCATTTCATTTTAAACATTTTAATGCCAATAGGTTACAAATTTGCCTTTAACATTCTAAATGTTTTGGTTTTTGTTTCCAAATGCTGTGAAATTGAGAAACTAATACTCCAAATGACATTAGAGTAACAAAGATGCCGGCAGACGGTATAGCTTTACAGCAGATTTTCAGAGGCCATCAACACAGAGACGCGGATAGCTGTATACTCAAAGATTTTGTTTCGTATCTGCATTTCGTTCAAACAGATCTGCAGTTTTGGGAGCCTGAAACCTATATTTTGAAACTGGATCCCATAGTGGATAAATCTGAAAACATCACCCTTGCGTTTTTGTGTGTACATCAGATCCGTATATTTTCTGAAACGATGATGTCATCACCCAAGCGCGCAAGTTTAATATCCAAATCTTCTTCTCCATTTTTAGCGTATCTCTGTGGCGACTGATTTGGCGTGTATACTACATCGTTTTGAGTCAGTTTTGCCTGTATGCAGATATTTCTTGAGATGACGCAGTGAAAAGGAAAAAAGAAGATCAAATAGGGAAAGCTCTGGCTTCATGTGGATGCGGCCTCAAACTCACACGCATGTACATCCTGACACAGTCCATAGAGATGTCTGATATCACCTGAGCTACAACACCAAAGACTTTAACTCGAGTGTACTTACCATACTAAATTACACAATTGAGTCAAAATATCCAAAGGTGTGAAATTAAAATGTGTACCAAAGTTTTTAGAAGTAACCTGTCACATGTTTCATGTAATTGATGAACAAACTTTTTAACTTGATTACAAGTGTTTCAATGTCACAACTGTGTATAATCCTCTAGGAAACAGCAGATGTTCAACAGAAGTGGAGTAAAAACCAATAAAACCTGAAACTAAACTTTCAGCAGCTGGTCAGTTTATAGTTATTTGATCCTTATAGGCATACAGTCTTTACACTCAAACCTATGTGATGAATAAACAAACTCACGCTTCTTCAAATAAACAAATACAATGTTTTGATTCATTAATTTTAATGGAAAATGTTTGGGTCAGTATCAGGGCTGGATTATGGACCATGAGCCCAAAATCACATCTGTTGCACCTCTTATGTGGGTTTTATCACATTACAAAGCAAAAACTAAGATACTAAGAACTATTGATTCAAAAATGTTGTACACTAAGATGAAATAAACACAGAATAAACAAATCAATAAAAATTAAATGACCATCGATGTTCTGGTGACAGAAACAACAGGTCTTATTGCAACCGTCTGTTAAAGGAACACTCCACTTTTCTTGGAATTAGGCTCATTCTCCAACTCCCACAGATTTAATAAATTGAGTTTTAGCGTTTTTGAATCTATTCAACCGACCTCCAGGTCTGGCGTTAAGCCCTTTTAGCATAGCTTAGCATAGATCATTGAATCCAATTAGACGAGTAGCATCGCCTCAAAATCTACTGCCCAAACATGGCAGTGATATCACGCAGCGCATTTTCACATGCTTCAAATCTGGAAATGCAGCACGTGATGTCACTGCACCTGCTGCGGCCATGTTACGGGAGTAAACTTCCTTCATTATTACGCCGGAATGGGAGTATAGTTCCGAATCATATCGTCCTAGAAAATCACAACTTTTAATTTTCCGCCTGTTTTAGTACATGATATGACCACAGAAGAGTCAAGTTTTAAATAGGAAAAATATCGAAACTCTTTGATCATTTTTGAACGCGATGCCACTGGTCTAATTGGATTCAATGATCTATGTGAAGCTATGCTAATAGTGCTATCGCCAGACCCGGAGATCAGCTGAATACATTTCAAAATGGTAAAACTCAAATAATTAACTCTGCTGGAGAGCTTATTTAAAAAAGTGGAGTGTTCCCTTAAAGCGGACGTAACACACACAGTTTCTGCCAATCTCATTTTAATCTTCAGTACCTATATGGTATAAAACAGACTATAAGACAGATACAGCTGTATGATTATATCCGAAAACAGACGACCTCCTGATTGCGTCCGGGGGGGGGGGGGGGGGGGCGGAACTAAAGCACGTTTCAAACCATCTCCAAATCCAGCATTATATCCACCGTTTATATAACATTCATATATAACAACACCAGAACTTCACCTCTCTCTCTCTTGCTCCAGCTGGTTAACGTGTGCGCATGCTCCTTCAACCGCTCTCCCTGGTTGACGCATTGGCATGCTCTTATCACGCTCTGGTGGGATGACAAGTGGGTATGCTTTTACGGGAGAATTGTCCAATAAGGGACTAAGAAAAGTTGTTACGAAACCTATACAAACACTGGGGGAGTGTATAGAGCACAGAAATACTACGTCACATTTTAATAAGTTGACCATGCCAAGCTTGAGAAGCCAGCACATTTAACATTGTAAAGAATGTGTGAAACACAGTGGCACCCCACCTTTAACTTTCTGCTGTTTCATGTTAATTCAAGAACCGGATTCACAGCGGGATTCTTCCTCATTCAAAGCAAGCAATCCATTACAAATTAATTCTAATATATTATAGGTCGCCCTGCGATGGGTTGGCACTCCATCCAGGGTGTATCCTGCCTTGATGCCCGATGACTCCTGAGATAGGCGCAGGCTCCCCGTGACCCGAGGTAGTTCGGATAAGCGGTAGAAAATGGATGGATGGATGGATATTATAGGTCACGCAAGAATCACACCCAAAGCAGACTGCCAGCTGTGTTCCCACTTACTGAGAACGAGAATAAGTACCAAAGACTTCTTCAAGTTTTTTTATCCATTTGCCTTGGAAAATTCTGTCAGTCCGTGACCAGCAGGTGAGCTCTCTATATTCAGCAAAGCCGGTTAAGAGCGTTGTCAAAAAGCTTTATTTCAGCTATGAGCTTAATGTCACAGGCAATATAACATGACACACAGTTAAATAAACAAACGCCACAAGATGAAGTTACATGTACAGCGGGGTCGCTCTAAAAGTATGTGATTCAAAATCTCATTTAAATTAATCCTGAAAATATACCGCACTTTTTTTTTAGACAAAAACCTACAATAGTGCAACACAACTGCAAAGTATTTCTTTTTAAAACAATGTTTTGTCATCGCTTCTCCTTAAGGCCACACAATGTTCTCGGGATATGTATTGACATCATGCTGTGAGAACACGGATCATCAGGTTTTACACAAACCTGTGGAGCATACGCCAGCTGGAGAGATGCTGAAAATTTGTTCATATGTTCATGATATCATTTGTAAGGAAACAGTGTTAGATTTGAAAAACATGTTTTTGCTGGTGGTCTCAGAGTCTTGCATGAGTTGAAATGTGGGCCGGTAAAGATGCTGTGTAAAGTGTGTTTGCCCAGGTCTGAATTCATCACAGGAATGACCTCAAATAGTGTCTAAGGTAAAGATGCTAAGAGGCGAGAACAGGGTAAGACGTGGTGGTCCACACTGCCTTGAGATGCAGATTCATGTTGATGAGTATCTTTAAGTAGATTAAATGTACTTTCTTTCCAGTGGACAGAATGAATATAGCTGGTTTGCCATCTACCATCAAACTTCTGTAAATGCTTGTTAAAAAATATACGAAGAGTTTTCTTAAAAACACACATCATAAATTAACAGATTTTGATGTCTGGTGTAATACACAGAAATGTCACATTTTTAACATTGGATTGAAAGGGTCTGTTAAAAATATTGTTGACATAAAACCCAATTAATTTCCAGCTGCAAATGAGAAGTTGACTTATAAATCGTAAATGTGTCTTATATGGTGTGACAGCAAAATTTAGAAAGCAAACTTACAAAAAGTAAAATAAGATCCATTCAGACTGTGCCAATACATGATGGTTTACTCATCTCATCTACTTCAAGCCTCAAAATCACGTCCTCGGGAGGATCTCAGATGTAAAGACTTAAATTTAAATAATGAGTGGGTGCAAGGGGCAAAAACATGGTTTTGCATATCGACAACCTCGCAGAGACGTCAACATTTTCTATTTTTATATCTGAGAATTGCATTCATCTAAATGCACCAGCAAAACCAAGACGGGGCTAAAAATAAATGGGCTTCTGTCTTTTTGTTCCCTGTTTGAGACTCCAGTCAGAAAGGCAATTAAACGGACGGAGACTCTTGTGCCGTTACAGCCGCGTGGGCTAATTTGACAGAAACCTTTGACTTGCAGCATTTTTCTTTCTTGCTCTCGTGTTACTGAGCAGACAAACTTTAATTGTGCTTTAATGAGTCTTGACACTGATATTGTGGAGAAAATCTTCATGTGGAATCAGAGTGGCGAGAGACTTTTCCCTTCAATAAATTAATATAGATTAATATAGATATAGATTTCTTCACGAGATTGTTGAATTAAATACTGATCTGATTTGGTTTAGTTACGCCATATGAAGATTATTAAGTGATGTCTTTTATCTCCAGTGCGTAAATGACTGTGAGAATTGTGTCGAGGAGAAACGATCAGTCTTTTTTCTTAAAACAAAGAGAGCAAGAATCAAGGTTTCTGAATTTAAAGAATAAAAAAATGAGTTCCACAGTCTTGCGCTGGAAGGCCTGAAGCAAGAGCTTTCACTTATTTCAGACTCAACGCTCACTTGTCTGACTGGTGATATAAATATAGTGAAATGGTGTCTTTTACTCATCACTCACAGTGACAGATGTGACGGCTCTCCTGTCACAAAACAGTCAAATCGACTCGACTGTGTTGAGCGACTCAATATAAACTCACAACTGATGCCTCTCACAATCCAGAAAACACTCTTACTTGCTTGTTAAAACCTTTGTCATATCCACACAGTTTAGCAAATGGAGGATCAATGCTGTGATGCAAACCTATTGGCTATTTTTTTTATAAGAGGACAAGAAAACTGCACTGACTTCACAAGGTCTTTCAAGAACCCAAATTCATGCATCACTTCAGGATTTCTCTGTGTTCTCTCGGTGGGCAATAAATGAAGGTCTCAAAAGTGTGTCGGTCTCAGTGTTCCACATTGTAAATGTAGATTTATGGCCAATTAGATACAAGAATCACCTAAATTATCCAGAGAATATTGAATCCACGCTTTTGTGTGAGTGGCGGATGATTTACAAACCCCCTGGAGTCTTTCTAATAGGAGCGACCACATCAAGAACAGAATCTTCAATCATATAAATGCCCCACTTCCTCTCAGAGGAGAACTTGATATGCATAAAAGGTATTTGTCTGACTAAACGCATCAAAATGATTGTGAAACGGGCTCATTTCGTGAGAAAAATAATTATGGTTTCAAATCTGTAAGTGGCCTAATGTGCCTAACTTATGCATACGGGTCTAATATGAGAAGAGAGTGAGCTTTTAATGTATATAGTGATGAATTTGTTTTTAGATTTTATATTTTTATCAATTAAGAATATTTTTAGTGTTTGAGACCATGTCTGGTGTTCAGGGGCTTCATTGTGTGGAGTGTGTGTCTGACCTTACTCACAGATCAGTATTGTTAAGGGATTTTATACTTCCTGAAATCAATTTATCTATTTATGTCACACATACTGCACTATACATTCCCAAAGCAAAACACTGACATTTAGTCAATCTTGTTTTGGAAACACTGACAGAACACCCACATCATAAGTGTTTAAAGACCAGTAATGT
Source organism: Triplophysa dalaica (assembly GCF_015846415.1). Taxonomy (NCBI): domain Eukaryota; kingdom Metazoa; phylum Chordata; class Actinopteri; order Cypriniformes; family Nemacheilidae; genus Triplophysa; species Triplophysa dalaica. The sequence continues at coordinate 18,616,529 of NC_079558.1, read as the reverse complement.
CATTTATCATAGCAGACCTGAAGTTAGTTGGAACATTACAATCAAAGCTTTTGATTGTGTGTCATTTATTATTTTCAAAAGCAATATGAAACAAATATTAATGAGTTGCACTTGTTATCTCTTGTATGATTTTATGACTGAGCTTTATGTCAGAGGCAGCATGAATGCATGTATGACTGTTAGCTAGGGTGACCATATGAGACATTTCTCCCAGACGTGTCCTTGGGATTCGGATCCCTCTTCCGGGAGTCGCATATAATCATTCAATGATTATATGTCTTAAGCGATGTTAAATGTTAATTTTATAATCCTTTTTTTAATGTAATGTGAGAACCTCTATGACTTAGCGGTTGACAAATGCGACTCCCGGAAGACTCATGAGAAATGGCTCATATGGTCACCCTACGGTTACCTGAAATACATTTTTAAAAAGTAAAGATTTTTCATCCATCCAAATGGAATTACATCGACAATGAGAGCTGGAATCTTTTTTTTATAACTCAGAAAGCAGAGCGACTGTGTCTGATGTGTGGAAGATGATCTATAAATAGAAAGAATGGGAAACCTATGCTATGTTGGTTGTAGAATTTTTACTTTTTTATATTTATTTTAATATCGTTTAAGTCAGTGTTGTAGTACTTAAGTATTTCTCCTTTCAAGTACATTTTTAAATATCATTTTTGTAAAAAAAATCCTTCACTACATTATAAAGCACAGGCTATATCATATGTTTGTATAACTTTTAACACTAAAGTAGATTTAAATATTTGAATTTCTTCCTCTAAGTATTTGAACTTTTTGGGAAAGTTTTCTTAAAAGTAAATTCTTTGAAACAAATACTGAATTCACGTATAAGGCAAAGAAGAGTAGCTTTATTCTTTATTTTCTAAGTAAAAACGCTCGCGTGAAGTGTACAGATATTTGAAAAAAAAAATTGAGTCAAAGTAAAAATACTTTACTTCTATACATCTCTGGTTTAAATTGAATTTCCAGACTTAAAGCACTATCGTATTTACATTTACATTTAGTCATTTAGCAGACGCTTCTATCCAAAGCGATGTCATTTTTCTTCAGTATGGCACAGCCCTATCCCTGAGTATAGTATACTCCACTGGACCCATGACATCAATACTACACCAGCTGTTGGGCCACTGCACGTCGTCCTCACACCCATCACTCTCATAGCTCTGGCCCTTTAAATATGAAAGCAAGTAGAAGGAAAAGACACTTGTCTATTATTAATGGATCTAAGGGGCTGTTTACATGAGACCGTTTGCAACTTAAAATGTAAAAAATGTATGTGTCCTGGCCGTTCGTTTAGACGGAAACAACAATTTGGGGGACTTTAAACGCAAACGTTTGCAGACGGGTCTTAAAGTGCAACTTTTTGAAAACGCTGCCTTTTTCGTGTCCATGTAAACTGCAAGACGGAACTTTCTGAAAAGGATGACGTCATGCGTATTGCAAGCTCATTCGTGCGAGTATAGCCAAAACAAGCCCGTACTGTGAGCTATCGCTGCTGGACTGTGTATTAAAGCTTCCCCTAAAATTGTGGATTTGCTGCAACAATGAGACCATCGGAGACACACTATTTACAATTGCCAGACTTTAAACACACATACATCGACCAATGGTATAAAAAAACACTTTTGCCTTATAACTGTGCATGTGTATGTGCCAAGGCACGTCCTGTTCCTTTACACAACAACATCACCATCCACTGGCCTGGCGTGCATACTACGTTTTATCTGTTTTCCTGGATCCGTGTAAATGCAGACAGTTTTGATGACGCTGTCATGTGTACATGAAACTTTTCGAAAACGCAAAGGAAAAACTTTTCAGTTTTTCACCGTGTAAACATTGCCTAATTGACGCAGAAAAAACACACCGTTCATGAAATCTTCCTAATGATGGCAGTTAAACAATTTGCCCTGACTGGTGTCCTCTGCTGTAATGTCTCCTGATGTCTCAGTTCAATCTGTTGTCATTTGAAGAAAAAAACTGCACTCTTTGCAGAATATAACCTCAATCATCCTCTTTGCATTAGTTTTTTCTTTATACTTTGGCCTGTCACCTTCTCTTTGACTCGATCTATCAAAGCAGACAGTGAAATATAACAGCCAGTAACACAAGGTGAAGCATAAGAACTGGCAAAGCACAATCTATTAAGAATAATATCTCTATTAAAAGACAGCATAATATATTGATAGAAATAACGGTCGACCTTTGCCTACATGAGAAAGGTTAAAAAACTTGAGATAAGAAAATGTGCCAGTTCTCTTTACGCTCAAACCTTTCACTCTTCCAACTGAATATTGCAATTACTTTGACAATACACCTCAATAACCAGCCCAACCCAATGACTTACTCGAACTCAATCCCATCACCTTGAGTAATAACATATCTCAGAGAGCAAGATGGAGAGAGATAAATCATATTTCCTTTAATAAATTCTCATCACTACATGAAGCTCATTGATCAATTGAATTATCAAAATATGACGATCTATTGTGAAGAAACACTCACAGTAACACACAGCAGTAAAATATGAATGTTTATGCGATGTTTGTCACATACGTCACTGGAGAATAAACCTGCTTTAACATCTGTCACCTGATTCTCTGTAGGCAACAGATTATGAATAAGACGAGCATTTGCACATAAAGTGAAATCCTTTGCAGTAACCTTTTCAAACGTTTAATGAAAGACTGCGGTGCAACAAGTGAATACACAATTTTAGAGAGGCAAATTTCCATATTTGCTCAATATCATCATATTGTAGCTGTCGAGATATAAAGCGTCTGGAGAGGCTTAAACTATTGGTTATGTTCAAAGTGCAGAAAATTACAGTTGTTGGCCGTGTTTGCAAAGCACATAAGAATTTGTAGGCTACTCTGCCAACTCTGTCTACCGTGCTGGAAATCCATAAAAACTATCACAAAACCACACTAGTATCTCCATGAAAGTGTAAGCGATGTAATCTCACATCTGTCATGCGGGCTGAATTCTCTCTTATTTTCTGTTGACGTGAGGAAGAGATTCATGTGTGAGAGAACATTCTTAAAGCAGCCTGTCCTCCAAGTAAACGACTTAATAGGTTGTTTGTGCACGAAGCTTACGACAACAGTTCACATTTTAAATTTGAGAGCCCTCTACCGATTATTATGAAAACGACACCATGTCGTTTTGTGCTGTCAGATAAAGACGCATTCATTTATGCATTTGTGAAAGTATTAATGGTTTAATAAATATTTGTGGATTAAAAATCTATTTAAGAGAACCTAACGTTAATTTCTCTGGCTTTATTGATACTCTCTGTGTTCAGCTCAATAATCCAACAACCACCTTGTAGAATATAATGCATTAAACAGGGTCACTCTTAGGCTTCAGTGGTTCTAAACACACAAAACTGAAGAATGATCACATCATCACATCAGTAACAGGCAGAGATGGTTTATGATGTCTTTTATCTCATGCGCATCATTCAGCAGGATTTGCAGATGCATGTGCACTTCATTCATTGATTTTAGCTCACTTGACTCCCATCAACTTTCTTATAGACTTGAGGCCACATGAATGGCCTTTATATTGTTAGAGACTGATTGTGTTAATATGCGAGTTGGTCCTCACTACAATCCTTCAAATGATCATAAGTGCTCCTCGCTCAGGCACCGGTCACTATTATTAGTGCACAAACTCTAATCAACATTTTTTTATCTTTGGTAGGTCAGTTACTTATTTAAAGGGATATTTCATACAAAAATTTAAACCTATTATTCAAAATGACTTTCATTTGCCGAACACAAAATAATAAATTTTGAAGGATGTTGATTACCGAATAACTTTAATCCTGTGATAACAATAATTGTGAAAGGGGCTGACTGATATGTGGAATTGCAAATGTGCTTTCTGCAATAGTCACTAATAAATGAAAGATTTTACTTCAAAACATCATGTACTGTAAGAAGGTGTGTCGCTGTTTGTATAATTTAAAGTTTTTAAATGTATAGAATATTAGTGTAAATTTAAACTAAATGAAGAAAAATAATATTTCATTACTTAGCAAGTTTCCAATAATAAAACTTTCTCTCTGCAGGTAATTGAGTCATAAAAAATAGAAAACTGTAAAGAGAAACCAATGACCAAACTTCTGCTGAGTACTTTATTTACATGATATTTATGTCTTCTTTGCCCCTGTTTTTTGTCTTTTTTTATAAAAATAAAACTTTTCAAACATCAAGTTACCTTCAAGGTTTTGTTAAACTTGCTGGTGAAGGATTCAAATGTTAAACCACAGCAATGCAATTTAAAATTTCAACAATATTCTGTTAGGTGTGATCAAGCAGCAGTTATCTAACTGACACACATACATTTAATATTTTTGTCTTGAGCCTTTAGAAAATGTTATGATAATTATGTAAAGAATTATGAAAGCGCATTGGAGGATGTTTCTTTTTGTTTCTTTTTCTTTTTCATTTCTTTTCACGCTGTCAATATAGAAACATAAAGAGGAAAGTCTCATTCTTTGATTTCTGCTGAAGATCTTCACTGATCTAGTAGACAGTGGTTCAATAGACCAGGATTCAGTAGTAATTCACCATACACATAGCTCAAAGGCCTTTCTGGAGATGTTTTCTCCTATTTTTTTAGTTTTGTTTAGTGCAAAATCAAAATTGAAAGACTTTATAAGACGACTACTCAAACACCTTTGGCGTACAGATCATACTCTTTCAGAACCGATGGAGATCTCTGATGTTTTTTCATCAAACCCGAAGTGCTTTATCATCATCAAAAATAAAGCACAAATTAAAGCACTGTACCATAAAAGGATAATAAAAAACGTTAAGTATTACTGTGAAATTCTATTGATTGATATTTATTATTAACACGAATGTTAAATCTATTATTATACAAAATGGCATTGGCAAACACTGTAACCTTTTATTTATTTATAAATAACAACTAGAAGACATAATCAAGGAAATTAAACCCAGTGTTGTAATTATAAGGATCTCTCTGCCCTGTTACTTCAAACTAAAGTAGATTATGACAACAGGTAAGGACAGTTGGGACGAAAGCTACACACCATTACAAGCTAGATCTTTTTGTGTTACTCTTTTATTAAACACAACTGACTACCTTGTTAATATGTAACTGCAAACATATATGGTTCTTTATAAAGAATACTTTTCATTTTAAATGTCAGTTTTAACAAATGTTTCAAAAGTTACCCAATGTAAAAACTTTGAATTGTTTCGAAATATTTTAGGTTTGGCAAGGTCAATCGATTTTTTAAATATATTAAAGCGGAGCTATCATACGTGATGCATTCTGACTTCTATACAATGTTGAACGTGCTGGCTTCCATGCTTAACATGGTCAACTTATTGATGAACGAGTTGGACGAATGACGCACATCCCGTTACATACAAAAATATGTTTGGAAGAATGTTTATAACCAGACAGATTTTGCCCTCTGTTGACTCCCATAGTAGGAAAAAAAATCAATTGAAGTCAAAAGAACTGTTTGCTGTCCTACATTCTCCTTAAGAATGTCTTCTTATGTGTTCAACAGAACAAAAAAAATGATAAAGTATTTTTTCTTCTATGGTAGTCAATGGAGGCAAGATCTGTTTGTTCATAAGCATTCTTCGAAATATCTTTCTCTGTGTTCACCAGAACACAGACATTTATACAGATTTGGAACAACATGGAGGTGAGTAAATGATGACAGAATTTTCACTTTTGAGTGAAGTATCCCTTTAAGGGATTCTGAATTTGGACATGACTGAAAAGTTCATTGAATTGCTCATGTGCACTTATGCAAATTCTTTGTTCATACTTTTTTTGGTAAATTGATGGAAGGGAACAAGCATCTGCTGTGAAATAGAAGGTTGAGTTGGCTCATGAAAAATGGATGAGATTGTGTTTTTAACATGCTCTTTGCCAGCAGAGTAACTGATATTGCTTTCCTGGTATAACATCCAGATGTACAGTATGTCTCTGTGTAGTCGGTGTATTTCAGGTTTGTTGTGGCACTGTGCATATTCCTAGGGGAAACTGCAATAATAAACCATAAAAGGTTTTTCATGACGTAAAAAAAAATGTACCTATCAAATGAGATGTCTAATAGCCCCTTTAATGGTATCTGTAATTTACATAAGCTTTATCAGAAAAGGCCCCCATACCCCAATGTACTATTCTCTACATTGCTTGACTGTATCACAGTGAATGGAGTGCATGGACTGCAAATTGGGACATGAGTCAGAAAGATTGTTTATATAAGCAACTGATCAAGTAGACGCGTGTAAATGTGTCTTTTCAGATCAAGTACCACCTTTAATAAAACCGCCATAGAAAATCATATGAATAAACACTCAAACTTGCAGTGAATCTTTATCTTCAAACATCGTCCTTCAATTCTAATGTGTCATTAATAATACAAACTGTTTTCATTTACCTGTAATTAAATAATTAAAGTAGTGTAAACTTCATTTTACATAAATACATTTTATATAATGTGGAATATTCATTTATCTTGGAAATTTGGATATTTTTGTCCCAGTTGGCTATCCACATGCTCTCTCCAGGTCTCGTCTCTGTTCCCGCCCTTTCATCTCATTATTGGTTGTTAAGTAGATCATGCCCTAAACCTGTTCCCCTCTTGATTTGTCCCATTATTTAATGCCTCTGTGTCGTGCTGGTTCATTGTTTGTATCATCTGAGGTGAGTGCCTGTGTTTTGTGTAGTCAAGTTTATTGTTGTATAATGTCAGGTGTTCTTATTAGTCTAGTCAAGTTAGTCTCTGTTCCTGTTGCCATGTTTTATGTTACCCCCCTCGTGGGGGTTTGTTGTGTATTTATATTTTATTAAATGTCTTCCCCTTACCCGCTGTCTGCGTCTGGGTCATCTGTCCTTGTCCTCACAACCCATGTTCATGACAATAGTCATGTGTGTCACTTCACTGTGTGTGAAGGTTGTTTATTTACCTGTGGTTAAGAACATGTTTTTTTTTAAGTCCGTCTTTAATAATCGTGGACTCAAAACACTTTCTGTAGTGCACAAGTAAACTGGGATCTGTAAATGACTTTTATGGCGGATTTATTAACTCTGTGGGGTCTTGCAGAAAGACAACACGTGTGGAAAGAATATTTAACAGAGATCAAAAACATGTACGAATACTTAAACTTTTAGAGAACAGATGTTTGTAACAAACTGAGATGCACACATTACTGCAGCGGCTTGTCAAAACTAAATCACAATGTGCACCACATTGATTTAACCTCGAGTAGATGTAGACACGTGTTGAATTGGCACTTTACCTCAATAGCAAACAGTTTAAACTGTTTCAAGTGCAAACATACTTAAGAAACTTGATTTGCATGCAGGTCATCGGAACAGAGAGAGTTAGAGCCTTACAAGGGTCTGTCTGCTCTCGCTCTGTGTTTGAGCTGCCCGTCACGCTCCGGAGTTACATACACCAATGATAAACAATCATTCATACAACTAGCTTTTATATAAAAAATGCAGATAGGTTGATGTGTTCCGTATTTATCGATCACGTACTGTATGAAACATTTGTCATTGTGTTTAAAACATGAAATTCAAAAGAGTTTTTAATTTTGTCGTGTCACGCACCACCAGGGGTCTCAAGTACCACAGTTTGAGAACCACGTGGACCAGAGCAATATGGCAGCATACATCGTGAAGATAAAGGTGATGTGATAAATGCCTTCTCATGTCTGAAGTGCCAACACATCTGTTCAGTTGTCATCTGGAGTGGTCATGAGAGAGAAGTGTGGCGTTGTCAAATCAGATATTCTCTCCTCTGTACATCACGTCTCTTTCAGTGCGGTTCAAGTTTTTGGAGCCCACCCATGTGGTGACTTGGTGTCAATGTAAAGTTTTTTTTTACATTTTCAAGTACATTTTCGGTTATTTGTGAAGGCATCATAACACCACCTTCAAAATGATGATTTAAATGTAATTCTAAAATGAGCCTTGGTTTAATGTAGGTTTAATCCCAAGGAGGCCACTTACAGTGTGGTGCATCAGCTTGTGTTACTTTGCCAGGTGCAAATAACAAGTCTTGTATTAATGTCTGTTTGGTGCAGCCCAGGTGTTTAACTGAATTATTTTCTGCTTGAACACCAAAATGTGTGTGAGAAGAGCAATCCATTCTAATACGTTTAAGAGGATGTTTCAATTAACTTGGTCATTATTTAACACTTTAAATTGATTCAAGGTGACTAAAAGAGGAAGGCAGGAGTTGTGTTTTTCTTCTTAATACTGATCACAACCAAAACGTGCCAATGGCTCGCAACTTGTCTGTATGTAGTTCATTGGTCTGTTTGTTTGAAACCATCTATCTTTGTCATTTAAAGGGACAGTTCACCCAAAAATGAAAAAAGTACAATGATTTATACATCTGGACTGTGATGGTACACAAGAAGCCTTCATGCTGCCTGCATCACCATCACATTGTTTACTTCAAAACCTTCTTGTCATCCTAAAATCCACATCGAGGAGGATCTCACATTATTCCTCTGGTGACAATTTCTTCAGATGCCATTATTGCTGGTGTTGAGGAGGATTTCTGATTGAGTTAAAGGGATTTTTACCGTAAATATTTGATGGTCCTGTTGAGGCACTAAGCTGCCGTGAAAAATTGTCAGACAACATGTGAGAGGCCTGTTGGAAATAAATCAAAGGCGTCAGTGCTGTGTTGGCATGCTTGTAATATTTATGAATTAAATGGACTAATTGGTAAATACTGCATCAGGTTTTATTTGTATCAGAGTCTGACATTCATTGACATTGAGTTTTTTACACACAGAAATACGCTGTTCTTGGCTTTTGTGTTTTAATAAATGAGACCGCCAATTAGATTTAGCTTTATATCAAAACTCCAATGTTAATTTTTAGAGAAAATCTACAGAACTGATTTAAAATGGTAAAATAAACAGGGCTGAGAGTCTACAAAAACAATACAATGAAATCTATCCAAAATATGAACAGTAGAACATTTTGAGAAGTGCAGACTCACAAGACTGGACCCTATTCCATCTGTATCACAGGAAGTGGGTCGGTTTACCCAAAAATGCAATTTTGTTTTTATTTTATTCAGTCGTTCCAAACCCCTATGACTTTCATTTGGCAAAAGACATTTTTCCTAACATCTTTATTTTCAACAGAAGTCATATTACTTTAAACAACAACTTGTTCTGTTCTTTATACAAGCAGTGTGATCTCACAGGAATATGAAAGTTGGGTATTTTCAATTTCTACAAAGTGAATCATACAAAAATATACAATTATATAAGAGAAATAAAACAATAATAAAAGCCCAACCGCAAACTTAACCATCACCTGGGTGAAAGCGCCACAACATACTATGAATGAGATCAAATGAATTTGTCAAAAGATATTGAATTGCAAAGACATTGTGTCAGTACAAACTAGACAGATTCAATGTAAATCACTGTTTATCGTTCCCAATATAGAAGCAAACTGTGTGTAAACAGAACCGGATAAAGATCTCAGAACAAAAGTGACAGCCACATTTAACCATATTTTGTAGATGTCTAAAGTCAAGGCTGGTTGCGTGATTAAACATAATGATGTAATAAATTAAAAACATTCTCTAATTGAAGAGATGACTCATTTGAATTACAGCAGAACAGAGGAACATACTTCATATATTAATGAGGATGTCACCAATGATTGGTTTAATGAACCGAGTTCAATCTCGTCATTATCTGAGACTGATGTCGAGTCGCATCTCTACTGACACGATTTACCTGTCTGAGCATTTCATTAAAGCACTTTGCAAACAGACTTTGAGACGTTATATTGTTTGCAACCAACACCATTGTTTTCTTCAATAATTAGGGCTCAGCTTTACTGAAACCATGCTGTGTCATTTTTAAGGAAAGTTTCATAAATATATTTGGTTTCAAATATATTGATTTGCAAATGATTCCCGATACAAAATCTGTCCTTGAACACAACTCAAGGTCACTTTGGTGCACATCTGTGCGCGTATATCTTTTCAATATCAAATGTATATTTTAAAAACTATAAGGATTCTCATAAATTCTGTTTTGTATTCTGTTATTTTGTCTCTCACAACCCTCTGCTGTGAAGATGTAGAGAGCGTGTACTGAATGCTAAAATACAGTCAGATTAAAAATGTCTGTTGTTTCATTCATTCATTGACAGTTATTGTACATAATGGCCATTGAATTAATTCCGGTTCAGGTCGTCAATATTTCAGTACACAATTTCTGATTCGTTCAGTGTTTGAGCTTTTAAAGTGTCATGTGGTAATGCAGACGCGGTGCTCTGAGCTTCCACTGAGACACTTTTCACTCTATACTTCACATCTCGTAGAGAAAACCACCCCCCGACGGCACATTTCTCATGTTAATTCACCCTCGACTGAGAGATTTGTCATTAAAAGCCTGTTTTTGAATCCGTCTCTTTTAAAGCGTCCTGTTTCCTGATGTCTTTATAGTAATGTCATATATTCTTTGGTCTCCAATTAGGGCATTTATGTCAACCACCCATTGAGGAAATTGAGGTCTAAAGCTTTAAAAGCAGGGTGTGACTCATCTCACAGATGTCGGCATCACTGCAGAAGTGGGTACCATGGCAAGCGTTGCTCATACTCCTGCTTATACTTTGAAAAAGGGGTCAATGACGCGTCGCTCACTTTGTTGTGTCCCTGTGATATATTTACATTTAAAAGGGTTAACCGTTCAACATAAAGCTGCAAATTACTTCCATACATTCTCTTTTCAGAGGACCAGGACTGAAATTCTGGTTTTAATTCATTTTGGGAGAATAATTGGGAAATGATTCCAGAATTGTCTATGTGGTGTAACCGTAAAAACTTGATACCAAAAAATTCACCTTGTCAGAGCTTTGCATAATCATACAATAGTTCTATTTAATAGTAAATAAAATTAAAAGTAATACATTTGGGGAATCGTGTGAGTCAAGTCAAACTCATAAAGTGTCAATGTGGTGTAACCACCTTTTAAGAAGCAATTTTGTCTATATTATGCATGAAGACGTGTGACAGGAAATGAAATCACAGAGGCAACGAATTGCTGCATGTAAAGGTTAGAAAACTCTTTTTAAAAGCGAGATCATTTGATATTTGTAGGGTGTGTGGATATTCTTAGGCATGCATGTCATCTGACCCCAAGAATACATTTCATCAGCATTCTAAAAATAAGTATTAACTTTCAAAATTTAATTTGAAACATTCTCATCAAGGTCATATGTGTTTACATACTGTAGGTGTCCATTCATCCTTTCAAAATTGAAATCTCAAATAGCGTAACCAGCTACACCATTGGACTTCTGTAACAAACCTTCTGATGAGTCAAATTTGATTAACTTAAATATCACTATATGATGCTAATTAAGTATGTAATATTACCTGAAAAGCCACACAATTCAGCCATTTTTACACGATTTCTCCAACAGTATTTAAAAAACAAATGTTTTCAGCAAATGTCCTAGGAATGGGAGTCACAGGGCACCCTACGATACGGATCGCCATACATTGCTAAACATTTCTAAATTTAACATGTTCACCATCTTAAATAAAAGAACCCTAAAAAGAACATTTGAGTGCAGCAACTTGCCTTAGCACATTAACCTTCATTTACAAATATGCATGGATCCTATGTTATTTTACACACAATCCTAAACTCTTTCTCTAGTTTGTTCACGTTTCCCTCGTTTGCGTGTAAAGCGCCACCCAGTGGACACATGACGTAATAACGCTTGGGAATATATTCAGAGCGTCTTGTTTTATTAATGAATTAAAAGATCGATATTTGGCGCAGTTATCGATTCTCGTATCTCACGGAGAGGGACGACGATACATCGCCATATCGATATAGTGTCAGACCCCTAATGGACACCCTTAACAAGTTGTCCCACAACATTGCGTAGAAAGAAAAGCTGAAAGATTTGTCCTGTTGTTTCTTGGAAAGATAATGTACTAAAGAGAAAATGTGTGTTACAGCCATACTTTTTTCAACAATGGAATGCAAGACCAGTGTGAAACATTTTTAACATAAAACATCTAACATGTATTGTTGACAGGACAGAGAATGTTCCAGCAGTAGAGAAAGGTTGATATATTATGGGACTTCTGTCAACATGGGCAACATTTCTTCAGTCTCACGACCGGAGTTTGACCTGCAGCCATTGGGGAAACTGTCTCACATCTCATGTACTGAACTTGCTGCATTGTGTACATTTACATAGTTTGGATTATATTTGAGTTTTCCCACAAGAGATAATCTACAGTCAATTGCTGGGAAAAGTAAAATAAACGTTGACCTAAACCAATCCCCACTATTGAACTTGCCTGTAGATTACCTCAAAGCTTCTGCTATGAAACAGGAACGCAGAAACCACTGCAACAGTTTAATGTTTATATCTACGATTCATTTTAGCAAACTTCTTCATTATGTATTCCATCTTGTTATTCCAGAGAGTTTTGAAATAATCAGAGATGATTTGCAGTAGCCACAGCAGAACATAAATGAGTTTGTGTTTAGACCATCTTCAATACATCACATACAATTACTGCTAACAGCATGACGTGTTTTATTACTCATACAAAACGAATTTGCAAAACTAATAACTGCAAAAATTATAATCATGTTTTAGAAGCACAACCTTTGAATGTTTTATGTTTTCATTGAATCTTTGTTTGACACTTAGACAAGAAAACATATATTGACATCAAAATAATTACATCATCTTTAAAGCTACAACCGTTTGCCTCTACATCGCCATCTCTGTTTGAAACATAACATTGAAGATAACTTTATTGTGAGTGTGAGTTTTCTCAATATCCGATTATTCTTGAAAAGTTATTGATAGAGTTTTCACACACGTGCTGCTAAATAAAATTGTCCATTCTGCTGGTTGGGTTTGTTTAAGTGGAGGATGTAATGAGCCAGATAGATTTGATTAGGTCAGATAATGAACTCCAATACCAGCGATATCCATTGTAGACGTACATCATTATAACACCATTCAGAGAATAAATGCAGAGGGCACAGAAGTTCAAATGCAATGTCCTTGAAATAGACGTGAAACACGAAAAAAAGATGAATGTAAATGTCAACATAAGATTCGTCTTCATTTGCATATTCAAATGACATTATAATGTGTCCTCAGCCTTTGTCCTTGAATTGAGGTTGAAATAATTGGAAAGTGTTCTGGAATACACGGAGGTGGATGTATTTATTAATAACAGCAGAAATATCCTCACATTGTGCCTTTTGATCAGGGCCATCACATGTCATGAAATGATACTCTTCCCAGGACGTGCCATCATCTGACAACATATGAAGAGTTAACTTGTGCATTTCAATTAATATGAATCAAACTGCAGGGGGTTTATGTATGGGATAATCCACGGATAGCCGTACATTAAAGGATTTTAATGCAGGACGTGGAGGCGAAGCACCACCCGACGCGAAGCGGAGAGCATTAAAATCCTTTAAAGCATGGCTAGGCGTGGGTTATCCTGTTTATACCATGGTTATTTGCCAAGTTAAAGCTTTTATTGATGTTTACAGTGTGACTTTAGATCAAAGGTGAATATTACGGTGGTTAGTTCAGTTCATTTTAAATGTAATCAAACTGAATGTTGCTACCCGTGCGTTAATGCACACCTTCCAGCCAATCAGAATCCAGTATTCAAACAGACATGGTATAATTTGGTTTAAGCCATAATAACTCAAAAATTGAACACATATAACTAACCCAATAAAAACATGATAACATTATACATTTCAAAACGGAGTTATCTCTTTTTGGAAATAAACTCTTCGTATTCTAAAGAAACTTTTGAAGAATATGTTGTCAGGTTTTTACAGCACTTTGTTGAATGCAGTGATAGAAAAACATCAAGTTCAGCCTGTAATGGATTGATTTAGGGACAAACAACTCAATACGTCTTTGTTTATTGATTCAACTGGTTTCAGATGTTATGGTGCTAATCCAACACACCAAATTGATTTATTGTATATAAGTAAACACACATTCATTTAAATCAAGCTTTAATCATACATTAATATTATAAGAGCTACATTTACAAAAAAACATATATCAATGATATTTAAACAGGCAACAATAAAGTGTTTCTCCTGAGTTTTCTGAATAAAAGAACCCATTTTATTTCCTGCTTGTGACCCATTCAATGAGTTTAGATCTGAATATATAGAAAATGCAGCCTGTTATCCACAAATACATCATTCTTCCAAAAACTGTAGTAAAAGCCCTCCTGCAAAGCCATTAGACGTTCCCTCATGGTGCATCTAACAGAGCCCTCACCAAGAGATTGAACCTCAAGCTTGTGAAGAATAAAACCGCCTTCATTCAGAGAAGTCTAGAGGAGAAGAGGTGCTTTGAAACTGGGAAACACAAGTCATCATCATTGTTTAAAGCTTTAACTCAATGGAACGGCTTTATTCTAATGTAGTGCGGATGAACGGAATAAAGCCGCTGTTTTACTCAGAGCGCTGCGTCTTTCCTCAGCGATCGACAGCTCTGATTATGTGTAAGGATTGTGGGGAGGTTGAGAGAAAATTGCAATAGCTGCTGTAGTGCTTCATTTTTATAATATGCCAATAGTTTACCCTCTATCGCAGCTCAAGGTGATGTCTCCGCTCCACTATTCTGCACAGAATATCACAGTATTATGATTCACAAGACACACAGAGGCATTGCGATCAATCATGCTCCAGGAACCCAAAGGCTATCATTTGTGTAGGATGTCAAATGATGAGGCCGTTTGCACGTGTTTCTCTGGCCCTTTGTCCTCTAGTAGTGTGTGCGTGTGTGTGTGTGTGTGCGTGTGTGTGCCTGTGTCTGTGTGTGTGTGTGTATGTGTGTGTGCATGTGCGTGTGTGTCTTGTAAAAATCATTCCTCGAATATTACAGTTGTGAAGCCGGGCTACTTCCAACATTCCAGCCCCTATTAGAGCCTGAACCCAGTAACCCAGAGTAATATCTGTTCTTAAAGTGCAAGAGGTTGTAAGTTTGAATCTTGCACACAATTTATGGTCTCAGTTTATATCTGTCTGTGAATCTCTTTGGTATTCCTGCAATAGTACTGATGTTTGTGTTTTAACGCAAAAATACGGAGCCTTTTTAGGGACATGTTGGTGGAAAAAAATGAGAGGGAAGTGAAAAATATTTTTTAAAACTTTTGCCTTATGTCGGAAAACATTCAAACGTCCTGATATTCTGCTCCGTACATTAACAATGGAGCCGTTCATTCCTGGACCCATAACTTGTTAGCTAAACGTTGTTATAAGACAAACAACACATTATTCCATAGACTGGGATCAACAACCTAGTCTTCCTCAAAACGAGACTATAAATGTATCTCTATATGAGCAGGCGACTTGGAGTAGTCCAAAGAGACCTTCTACAAAGGGACTGTAAATCCGGAAAGCATATTAAAAAAATGTCATTAAATGTTACACACTGTAGTCTCACCAAATTCAGATTACACATTAATGGCCTCCTACTGAATGTAAACTGGTTTTAGTCATACCACATTATGTAGCACTGAAGTTTATTACTATTTTTAGTAGCCTAATGATCTTCGATCATCTCGATTTGTGGAAAATTAAGTTCAAGTTCATTGTTTACGTTACGTAGAATGAGGTGTAATTTGTGTTATAAGAACGTTCAGCTCACTAGTTATTAGTCTGGGAATCTGCGTCTCTAAACCAGTGTTTAAGGAGCTAGTCTTAAACTCAGCCAGCAGAACATTAAACATGAAGTGTTGGTCCGAATTCAAAATGGTTTGCGATATAACGCAATGTTTCTCGGGGCGACGCAAAGATTTAACGAGATAACGTAAAAGCTTTAAAAAATATTTTTCTCTTCCCTCTCATTTACAGTACTTGTTCAAAACAGTCTGACACGTCCGCTCAAACAAATCTAGAAGTTCCATGACATCACGCTAAGTTCTTGTCCAATCAAATCCGCATTAGAAGAGTCCCGCCCCCTTTACCATAAGAGCTGAGAGCCAGTAAGCTTCAAACGACACATCACCGCTATCACTGATCTTAGTTTTCTTTTTCAATAGACTTCTGTCGCTTTCACACTCGAAGTTTAATTCGAAACGGGGCTCGGTTCGCATGAAGAATCACTAATGTGAAAGCTGTCAAGGGAAGACAGGGGTGCACACAAGGGCGTAGATTTTGTTTGAACATTGGGGGGGTTGAACGTCCCAGATATCACACGAACATCACAGATGTTTGCTCATCTGCAATACGTCTATAGGACGTTTCCTTTTAGAAGATGTCTTTAAGATGGAATGATTTAGAATGTATGTGTAGTAGAGTAGGCGGGGCGAGACCGTGGTTCGAGACCGGTGAGTAATTGTGAATGAGCGCCAGCTGTGCGCACACCGGGCTCGAATCACATGGAGATTGGGAGCATATAAGAGAACGAGCGACCGAACCATCGAAGAGAGAGGAGCGGGCCCGAACATGTATTACGTTTGTAGTTATGTTCTTGTGTTTGTATTTATGTTTTGTTCGCCGGCGGTCGTCCGTAAGGGGCCGCCGGTTGTTATTATTTATATCAAAACTTTGTTATGTTTGCCGGTTCCCGCCTCCTTCCTTCCATGTCTGAATCGTATTGTATTGGTGCCGAAACCCGGTAGGAAGGAGAGACATGCTGTCGAAGAGTCTTCGCCGCCGAGTGGTCTCGCAGTGACGGGGAGTTCGGGCAGCACGGACGAAGGGCGTCCGCCAGTGGGAAACGGAAGTGCACAGTGCAGCCACCGTCAAAGCTTCTGTGGATTTTATGCCGCGCCCCTGGCTCGAGGTGGGGTGGCTTTCGTCCAAGCGGGAGCGGGGGAGTTGCCGCCATCCACCAGAGGCTGGAGCCTGCGTCCGTCCCCCAAGGGGGAGGAGCAGGGGGCGGAAGTGCCGAGTGAGGCCACCGCCTGCCAGAGGCCGGAGCCTGCGTCCGTCCGCCCAAGGGGGAGGAGCAGGGGACGGGGAACCCGCCCCGACTCCCAGATAAAGGAGGAGCCACCGCCGGCCGCCAGGGAGCGGACGGTTGAGCCGTCCACCGAAGCCCCAGGGCCACCGCAAGGCACCACGAAGGAGAGTACCCCGGCTGGTTGAGGAACGAGCAGCAGCATGTCGGGGAACCGGACTATAATTTTTATATCTCTCTTTCCGGTCGCTCCGAGGGCTCCCATCTCCGTTGTCTCGTCTCGTCGCTGCATACCCCCCACCAAACCCCCCCCGATGGAGGGGGAGGGAGCATGCACAGTCTCGGGGGTACCCCCGGCCTGTGAGGGGTGATGGGGGTATGTAACGGAGTAGGCGGGGCGAGACCGTGGTTCGAGACCGGAGAGTAATTGTGAATGAGCGCCAGCTGTGCCCACACCGGACTCGAATCACGTAGGAGATTGGGAGCATATAAGAGAACGAGCGACCGGACCATCAAAGAGAGAGGACCGGGCCCGAACATGTTTTACGTTTATAGTTATGTTCTTGTGTTTGTATTTATGTTTTGTTCGCCAGCTGTCCGTGAGGGGCCGCCGGCTGTTATTATTTATGTTAAAACTTTGTTAAATGTTTGCCGGTTCCCGCCTCCTTCTTTCCATGTCTGAATCGTGTTACAGTATGTTAAACTGACATAAATTCTAACATAGAAGAGATTATAAAAAGAAAGAAATTAAGTATTGAAAGTGCCAGTAGGCGGCAGCGGCTCACTGTTTTAATGAGTGAGCTACTTAAATTATTCATTCATCCAATTCCTTCAAAAGTCAGATTATTTTAGGAAGAAAACAAACATCAATGTGAATGCTTTTGTCATTGATAATTACAGACTGTAGTAGAGTAGGCGGGGACTCTCCGACAGCATGTCTCTCCTTCCTCCCGGGTTTCGGCACCAATGTAACAAAATTCATTAAAAGGGAAGGAAGGAGGCGGGAACCGGCAAACATTTAAACATTTAATAAATTAACATAACAGCCGGCGGCCCCTCACGGACGACCGCCGGCGAACATAACATATATATATATAAATACAAATACAAATGTAAAACAAGTTCGGGCCCGGTCCTCTCTCTTCGACGGTCCGGTCGCTCGTTCCTTTTATATTCTACCATCTCCTACGTGATTCAAGGCCGGTGTGCGCACAGCTGGCGCTAATTCACAATTACTCACCGGACTCGAACCACGGTCTCGCCCCGCCTACTCTACTACACAGACACTATTGAAAAATGAACTAGCAAAACAGATGGCTGCTTTGGTAACTTGTTATACTGATAGTTATAGCTAAAAACATTGCAATGGATTAGCTAGCTAACATATATGGTGTGTACTTAGCTATTATTACACAATATTCTCATACCTCATTCTCAGTACATGCATTATCCCCAGGGATGGGCATAAATACATGTAAATGTATTTAAAATACAAATACAAAATACTGTGTGGAAAAGTGTATTTAAATACAAATACAAAATACTGTGTGGAAAAATGTATTTAAATACAAATACAGTATTTTGTATTTTGAAAATACACAAAATACATGTGAAATTGGTGATTCAGTGCAGGTACCCCTATTAGGCTAAAATCTATCTGGGCCTATTCTAAATGCCAAAAAGCATGATGTGTTTAACTGCTAAGAAACTTTCGTTTTCATTTTATTTACCGCTTCCCTTCCCCTGCCTGGTAGGAAATACATAACTACAAAAAAAGACACTCTATAAAATGTTTTATTTTATTATGTTTTATCACCCACGGTGGCTTAACGGTTAGCACGTTCGCCTCACACCTCCAGGGTTGGGGGTTCAATTCCCGCTCCCGACTTGTGTGTGTGGAGTTTGCATGTTCTCCCCGTGCCTCGGGGGTTTCCTCCGGGACTCCGGTTTCCTCCCCTGGTCCAAAGACATGCATGGTAGGTTGATTGGCATCTCTGGCAAGATTTGTCCGTAGGGTGTGAGTGCGTGAGCGAATGAGTGAGTGTGTGTGCCCTGCAATGGGTTGGCACTCCATCCAGGGTGTATCCTGCCTTGATGCCCCGTGACCCGAGGTAGTTCGGAAAAGCGGTAGAAAATGGATGGATGGATGTTTTATCACCATCATAACTTCAAACTCAGTAACAAAAATAGAAAGTTTGTCTAAATAAAAAATAAATAAAATTAGAATTTGGCATTATTCAACCAAAGGTTGTTTTTTTTCTACTAAAAGCTAAAGATTTTGTGTGGTGTATCATTAATCAGTGTCATCACAGATGCACACAATCAATACAGATTGTTGGGTTGTAGCTACAGCTGAAGCTCACGTGCATGAATGTTAGGGCTGGGGAAGGGCGTGTCTGGCCTGAATTATGTTGGTTGATGCACGAAAACACCCTGATAAAAAGGTTGACTGGCTCAAAGTATTTTGAGTATTTTGAAAATACAAAAATACTCATCTTAAATGTATTTAAATACAAATTACATTAGATTTTTCCAAAGGCTTTAAAATACAAAATACAAAATACTATTTTGTATTTCAAATACGTATTTTAAATACATGTATTTGAAATACTGCCCATCCCTGATTATCCCTCTCTGACCAGCAGTTAAATATAGTCCGCTGTGCAGCACTTCTCTTCATTTTTGGCGTACGTTAAGTTACCCGTGTGCTCTCCTATTCAAAGACCACTCGCGTTGTTTTGGTGAACGTGCAACTCATTGGTTGGGCGTTACCAATCGGTTCAATGGTATTTTTTGTCTAATTTATTATGACAAACTCATATTTGATTAGGAACAAAATTATTGTCACAAAATAAAGTAATTCTACATATTTTTCATTTGATCTACTGTGATTTTCATGTTGAAATATTGGAGGGGTTGTAACTGATGGATTTGAATATTGGGGGGGTTACCTCCCCCCATCCCCCCCATAAACTACCCCCCTGGGTGCGCACCTGGCTACCAAACCCGATAGTACCTGAAGGAGTACCTGAAAATAGTCTGTTTGCAAGCAGCAGAAAGCCGTCTGCATTCAACATTCATACCGTCAACGCAAATGTAATTTACTCTGATGCCCACAATAGCACCAAATGAATAAAACACAATATATTGATCCGTGTTCTGTTTTCTGTCATGTGCACTGCACATTTTTGATGACGTAAGACGAACGCACCAGGGTTCAACAGAATCAAGTTGAGTCTGAAACCAAACCAACACTGCAGGGGCGCCGGGAACAAACGCACTCAAGTTCGGACCGCAGAAAACGAGCCCAGTTTGAAAACGCCCTTAGTCAATGTATGAATAAAAGGTGACAGCAAAACTGGGTCAATATAATGCGAAATGTAGATTTTTTATCATCTGAAAGCCGAATAAACAAGCTTTCTATTGATGTTTGGTTTGTAAGTATAGGTTCTGGTGGAGATACAAAAGTTTGAAACTCTGGAATCTGAGGCTGCAAAGAAGTCTTTGCCTTTGAAGCTGTTAATAAGAGGCGCTGTAGTATGCCATCCGCTTACAAATAAAGTCCTTATGTATTAAGGGATGGAAATTTACAAAATATCTTCATGAAACATGATGTTGACTTAATATCCTAGTGATTTTTGGCATAAAAGAAAAATCTATAATTTCGACCCATACAATGTATTTCGGGCTTTTACAAATAACTTACTCGCGCTACTTAAGACTTGTTTTGTGATCCAGGCTCACATATAACTTTAATTCTAAATACCTTATTGTAAGAAATCAATACTGTCCCAACCCACAGTTTGAAAATCTTTAACAAAATATGTTCTGAATTTGTTGCAGCTATACAAAGAATGATGTAAATGACCTTTACGGACAACTGATGTGTCTGTGTATTAAAAAAAAACATAGAATGTTCAAGTCATTTTGAGTGATAATGGTGTATTGTGGTGATGTGTTACAGAATAGAAATCATTTTCAGGGTTCTCTTCTTCATAAGGAGCAGACACATTAGGCACGTCCACAATGCTGAGATGAGTGTGCGTGTGTGCATCTTTTAATTGAAGATTAATTAAGATAACAAGTCTTTGTGTCTTGGGATCACTGTTTCGGCCATTTAAAAACTGAACCCATGATGTTAAAGAAGGTGGGTGTCCTGTCTAGTTAATCTTCTGTTGTGATCATTAATATTTATATTTGGTAATTAACAGGAGTCAGATTTGATTTCAATAAAGTAATTTGACTTTTCAGCTGCACTTGAACCTCAGGCATCAACTCCCAAATTGTTAGAAAACGGGCTTAAAATAACATGTGTCTTTTGGCATGGGTCGTAATGTTACTAAGACTTGTTTTGGCAATGGCGAACACATCGATCGAATGGTGTCATCCTCCAATAGCCTTGAGCTGTGAGGTTATGAACATGAGTGTGAAAACAGCTCACAGAGACACAGACTGACACACACATGAAGGATGCAACTAACACTGTTGCTCACATGTGCGTAAGTGAGACTTATACTCCATTTGATTAAAACCTAAATCTGCGGCATTGAATGAGATTAAATGAGTAAATGAGATTCATTGTCTGTGTAGGTGTAGGGGCGGAATTAGTGTTAATGTAGTGAAGAGTTTGACATCCGCAATGAGACATGTGCACGATAGGACTCCACAGGACGAGTCAGAGATTTATTAGGCAGAAATGAGAGACTTCATGCTGGTTTGAGCAGCGTAGCTGATCGATGGAGTGACTCGGTGGGCCGTAACAAGCGTGACAAAGAGACCCAGAGTTAAAAGAATACAATATTTGTCACTCGAAGATGACGGCCGAGCTAGTTCACCGCTCGCAGGCCTCCTCTCTAAAATGACTCGCATTTATATCCCTGCAACGCTGGGAAATCTACTGAGGAACATGATGGATGAGTTTGGAAGCGGCTCTCATCATTCTAACTTCCCTTGGTGCTCTTTCCAACTGAGCGTGACAAACATGACGCTGTTAACGTACAATGTTCTTTCCATGTTTTCAGCAGTTATTCAAGTATATTCAAGTTAAATTATGGACATTCTCTATATAGAGATATATTGAGTTCATTCTGTATGCACTTTCAACCCGCTACTGCGATAAACAGATGGATTAAGGCTGGAGAAAACTGTGTTATCTTAACCACCTGTGATATTATATGATATAAATCTTAATGTGCCAGTTCAATGTGTTGCCTGGAAACATCACAGTTCGGCTAATGGAACTATTTTATTTGATTGAACACTCATTTATTTTTATTAGTGAAATTATAGTTTTTAATTTTAACTATTTAACATCGTTGCTTTCTGTGAAATTGCCATTGGCTTAGATCGTGATTTTGCTTTTATTTAGATGCGAGCCACTAAAAATATCTGCCCAACCAATCAGTTAAGAAACAATTACAATTAACATGTGAATGTGAAAATCATTAACTGACAGAGATGATGTATTTGATCTCAGTTTGGTGGTTCTCGTCACTGAACTCTGTGATGCTCAAACATCAGATTGCTTCATTCTTCTCAGGCTCTGTGTCTCTGTTGATATGCTGTTGTTAGGGGAGCCAGCTGTTTCTAAAGCTTTATGTGCGTATGTTTCTCTCCAGATCTGGAATCGTTGGCATCATGGATTCATGTAAACGCAGACGTCATACTTTTTTTTTTCTGAAAAACACATTTTGCAGATGCTGTAAAGAATTGTGATCCTGCTAGATAATATGGATCATTAGCTTCAGCACAAGCTCTTTGAAAGCTCCAAAAATATTTAGTTCATTTATTTTCAATTCATAATGAAAGTGTTTCCCCTTCCACTTGTCTCACGGCATGGTCGCTGTAAAGGGGTGGAAGGTTAGGACGATTCTAAGGGCCCAGGCTGATTTAGGGCCCAGAAGAGCAGACCCCCTTTTTATTTTCCTATTTGTAGGGAGCCCAGAAATGTTGGTTTCCATAGGGCCCAGAATTTCTGGCGGCACCCCTGTATCACGGTGATTTGTTTTGTTCTCATGCACTAAGCAAATACATAATTCTCTGACTAATAGAACTTTCTTCAGAGTCTTATGTGTAAAAAAGAGCATGTTGTTGTGTGAATTGTGGACTGTGGCGTCTCAGGGGCCGTCATTATCTCGCTGCTCTTGTTCTTTGCTGGGATGTGTCGAATGTGTTTCAAGAGCCCATGAATGAACGAGATGAGCTGTGTTTGATGAATCGTGACCTCTGAAGATGAAGGCACGTCACTTACAGAAATAAAGAAATCTTTGAATCCTGAAATCCAGGCAGGTGTTCTGAATACTGAGGGTGTAATATGTGTGCTATTTTTGTCCTTTCAATCACTTCAATGATTTAATTGAATAATTTTGTGCTGAATAAAAGCGGTTCTTGGAACTGTGCCGGTTATAAGCATCCAAACTCTTCTCTTCTGTGAGAATGTGCTTCTCTAATGAATCGGGATGCGAATGAAACGTCCACATCAGTAAGAGAGTGTCCGAGCCTCCAGGTATTTGACAAATCTTTGATCTCCACCGGTGCGTTATCAAAGGTCTGTTACAGCAAATGATGCAATTTATAGCCTTAAAGCTCAAATCTCCAGTCGTTTAACACTTCAGTGATGGACAGAGAACCGCATGAACTTTGACTGCTTCATGTTGCTGATTTTGTGCTTTCACTGGTCATATAGAGATCAGATCTTCTCTTAGAACAGTACAGTCTCAGTTGTTCGGTTTATTCTAGAGATATGATGTACCGACATATTGGTCTATAATCAGTATCAGTCGATAAAAGCACATTTTTTACACCATCGGCCGATGATCTGGGCTGATATATTCTGTCAGTCAAAAAGGACATCAATTTAATGAATTTTTACTGGGTGCATCTTTATATCAATCATCATTAACGTTTTATTAAAATAGCCATTGATTTAAACATTCACTTATAACTTTTGCAATCACTGGAGGTTAATTAAATGGTTGTATTTGCTGTGTGAATGTTTAATGTAACCAAAATAAATATTTAATGCCTAATCCTAACCAGAAGAGTTTATTCTCAAACATTATCAAATGACATGTGCAAACCAAAAATATTGAATGAAGATTACTCCTTTTGTGTTGTCTTGCAACCGGGTCGAAGGGCCAATGTTTGGAAACTGAGATTTTAACATTAGTAAGCTTTTTGAAGCTTTATAAAGCATCCATTGATTTACGGTTTGTTAGGATCGGACAATGTTTGGCCGAGACATAACTATTAGAAAATTTGGAATCTGAGGATGTAAAAAATTAAAATATTGAGAAAAACGCCTTAAAAGTTGTGCATCAGAGACTGTAGCCAGCCGTTGCAAAGAAGAAACAGGTTTGTTTTAATGCTCCCTATAAGCTTACTGCTTTAAGGACGTGGTGTAGAGTAGATGAACCCCAAAGATTAAGTTCTAAGCTTTCATACCAAACTTGAGTGGGTAATTCCCAAAGAGATATTCCCCCCTTGGAATAACCTTTTTATTTATTGTTTATGTACAGTTTGACCGGGACCAGGCATGAAGACTGACTTTTTTTGATATCCTAACTGCTTTTCACAGATTTTCTTTCCTTTTCAGGCTTACGAGCACCTGCTCATGTTTCTGTCAATCGTTCAGGAGTTCAGACTCACAGATTGAGGGACGGTTATGCAAACAGCGTGTAACTGGGTTTATTAATCAAATATATCTGAGGACAAGCTCACATGCTGCCGTGAAAGCTTTTTATTTAGAGAAAAAGAACCTCCAGCATCTTTCTGCTTTGATCTCTGAATTGCTGGAGACGCTTGATTTCCTCTGAATGAAGTGAGTCTGCAGCTCTCTCTCTCTTTCTTAAGGTGCAACAGGATTTTAAATCCATAACAAAACATACAGACCCTATAGGTTTGTAGTTCCTTTCAAGCCAAAATAAGAAGTGTACCTTCATGTCACTGCTGGTGTGCAGAGAGAATTCAAATCCAGTTAGTGTACTTCACTCACTACAGGTATGTGTACTTGATGTCCATCATCATTTGCTCGACCTGTTTTTGCCAAGTGCTTGATGTCCTCTGGGCAACATATTTTGTTGACCTAAGGACAACCATTATATAAATAAAACCTAAACCCACACCAAACCCCAACACTATCCACAACTTACCCCTAAAATCAGAGGGAAATGATAAGTGAAAACAATGGTTTTGATTTAACAATTGATTTAAATCTTTTCCCAGGGTCAACATGATGTTGTCCTAAGGACATCAACCACTTGGCAAAAACAGGAGAGCTTCATCATTTTGTGTCAGGTTCAGTTTCAGTGATGTCGTGGTGCTTATCAAGACCCAAAGAGAGTCTGAGTTTGTGTTCTCCTAAAATGTTAAGCTGTTACACATCTCATCACCTGCCACTGACTAGCAATAGCAAGTAACACATCAACCACTGACATAAACTACAGCGCTAAGAAGGCTTGAGGCTTTAAATATGTCACATCAGAATTTCCTGTTTTAAAAGAAAGTATGTCAATTTAGGAAAAAAGGAATAAGTTTGTCTTTAATTGATTACACAAAATAAAACACCAAAAAGTATTGAAAGAGTCACAGCCTTTTACAGGTACTGTGTCATCCTCTTCATTTCTGATATTTGTTTCGGCAGACTGTGAACAGCGGTGCCCGGAGAGCAATCGTTTCCAACAAAACCTTGCTGCCTTTGCTCTCTCATTGGCTTGGCAGAGTCCTATTTTATTCTGCTAGGATTCCAGGTCTCTTTAGAAAACATAATGGAAACGATGTGTCAAGTGTCAGAGCGCTGAATAACGTTTGGTAGAGTTGAGCTCTGGATGTGTCTTTGTTTGGTGAGTCATAATAGGGCGGCGGACTGACTGAAGGACTCTTGGGATGATGCAAATAAATGCAGGCGCTCCCAAAAGAGTTAGGACGGATCGCTTGTGTCTCTTTGAAAGATGAGCGAGCATTTGCATGCTCGACACAGTGATCCCGACTTCCAATATTAAAACCAACTAGAACACTCAGAGATGTCCTCAGAGAGACACATTTATCATACATTTTGTATTTTTATTTTTTTTCAAATTTTATTATAAACCTGGGCTGTATTAATAGTCACATCTATTGATTGTGGTTAAGAGAGTAAGTGTATTGATTTTGAGTTTGGAAAGTATATTATTGCATTTCTCTGTGAATTGTGATGTGCTTGGGCATTAACACACGCTGCTCTCTCCAGGAGATTCAGCGTAACACAAACACGAGATGTTATTTTATTTCCCATCTGAAATGTACCTTGAGTTTTTATGTTGTGATGATTCCAGTGTGTGTGCCATTATCGTTGGGCAACGCTGTAATGTGTGGTTTAGACATAATTATACACACCGCTGAGATAAACAAACTCATTTCCACAATAACACAGATAACCGATTAAAAATGCATGATCCTCTTTGTCCAGTAGGTGGGCTTTCTGCTGATTGAAATATATATGAACTCAAATCTGTAACAAGATATCAACATCTTCACAGAAATGATCTAATTAAAAAATGTAACCGCCCACTACCTAAGGCAACGCTTTTCTGAATGATGGTACAACTCAAAAACATCTCAAACGCTTTTATTGATCATTAAACACTAACAAGTGTTTCTCTTCACTGGAAAACACAAGAAACACTTAACAAAGAAAATGAATCTCAAAAATGTAATCTTATTGAAAGCATGCTCGGAAATGAAAATCCTCTTCCCAGTTCTAACAATTGTGTGTGAACACGACACAATTCATTCATCTAGTTCCAACCTGAACGGATTAAGTTAAATAACAGAACATAATAAAGTAATGGCAACGCTTAAAAAAAATGTGTTGAATGAATCTGTGTAAATGAAGTAATTTGGAGAAGTAGCACTGGAATGTGTGAGATTAAGATATTCTATGCGTGTAAACATAATACAGTCCCAACAGAAGTTTACACAACACTAATAAAACTAATGTAGAATGGAAAAAAAACAGAAAAACCTCAGAACTTATTTCCATTTTCAAATAATACTGAAGAACAGATATAAAGTACACAATCTTGTGTTTTTCTTCCCTTTGTCTTTCTGACACTTCTAAAATGTGCCAAACACATGTGTGAAAAACATGAAGTTCACATAAATATCGATTGTGGGCCGGTTTCACAGACACAGTTTAGTTTAAACCAGGACTACAGTTGAATTGAGATATTTCTCTCGCTTTTGTAAAACTGCCTACATTACTGGTGTGCATCTTGAGACACAACAATGGCACTGATATATTTTAGGATATTTCAGGGTAGGTTATATTCAGTTAAGACCGGTCAAGTGTTCATTTTAGTCTGGGACTAGCTTTAAGACTTGTCTGTGAAACCGGGCCTGTGTGTTTTAGAGTTTATCCTCATAAAAACGTACATGTACACTTTACCTACAGTATACCTTCACATGAGAACTATAGTGCTAATAGACATTGATGTGTTAATATTTCTTTTTTAACTTTGGCCTCTTCAGTAATGTTTTCAATAGTTAAAATGTAGCCAAACTCATTTGTGCCGTCACAACAGAAACAGATCTATAATCTGAAGAAACCAGAGAGAGTTTAACCTTTGAATTGATCTTTGAATCCGCCCACTTTAATTGAGCGCTTATAAGTGCTTCTATCTCCTCACGTCTCAATCATATCGCTGATGCCGGTAAAGGTCAGAGAATGGGATGATGGATATGTATGGAAGCAAATGAAAGACATAATGTTTTGAAATGTAACAGTCTATGAATACTTGATTTTGAATTATTTTACTTTGGAAACCATTTATCCGAAATTATTTGTTTCGAATTTACCTCTACTAAATTTAAATATGAAAATTCTTGATTTCCAATTTAAAAACCTGAATTTAATGCTCACAAATTCAGAGAAAAAAAAAAAACTTACAGAATTTCAGATAAAATACATTCAGATTGATCTAATTCGATTGCTCTTATTCAGATCTCAAATTTCAAGTTAATACTTTTCAAAGAAAACATATGTCTAATTCAACTGCTCAAATTCAGATCGAAAAATTCAAGTTAAATATTCACATGGTAACATCCGGCCTACCCAGGATAGGAAAAACAGTTGAGCCCAGAGCCCGTCTGCAATTGAACCGAACCATTGAACCGAACCAATGAACCGGACCGACGTCAAAAAAAAATAATAATAATAGTTCCAAAAAATAATTAGCAACAACATACTTTTGTTCTGTAGAGTCTGATTGTACATAAACAGCAAACTTACCGGAGCGCCTTCGTTTTCCCTAGAAGTCATCTTCTTAACAGGTTT
Organism: Triplophysa dalaica; assembly: GCF_015846415.1. Classification (NCBI taxonomy): domain Eukaryota; kingdom Metazoa; phylum Chordata; class Actinopteri; order Cypriniformes; family Nemacheilidae; genus Triplophysa; species Triplophysa dalaica. The sequence goes on along the minus strand of NC_079558.1, from coordinate 18,588,214 downwards.
AATATCCGTGTCTTGACCTCTTCTTGGATCATGACAGACAGTCAGGTTGTCGTGCTCTGATAGGCCGCCCGACGTCGGTTCAATGGTTCGGTTCATTGGTTCGGTTCAGTGGTTCGGTTCAATTGCAGACGGGCTCTGGGCTCAACTGTTTTTCCTATCCTGGGTAGCCCGGATGTTACCATGTGAATATTTAACTTGAATTTTTCGATCTGAATATTTTATCTGAAATTCTGTAAGTTTTTTTTTTGTATCGGAATTTGTGAGCATTAAATTCAGGTTTTTAAATTGGAAATCAAGAATTTTCATATTTAAATTTCGTAGAGGTAAATTCGAAACAAATAAATTCAGATACATGGTTTCCAAAGTAAAATAATTCAAAATCAAGTATTCATAGGCTGTTAAATTTCAAAACATTATGTCTCTTATTTTATTCCATAGATAGGAAAACGATCAGATTTATCTTCACTCATGTTTTGAGACTGTTATGAATTGAAAGTGGCACTTTCATCTGTGAGATTGGCAAAGCATTATTATCCGTTATAAAGAAAACGTCTTGGTTACGTATGTAACCTCAGTTCCCTGATGGAGGGAACGAGACGTTGTGTCGAGAACGACAGATGGGGTTCGCCCTTGAGAACCAATCAACTCTGACTACTATAGAAAAGGCCAATGAAATTTGGCGAATGCAATTTGCATGCCGGGCTCCGCCCCCGGAAATCCGGTATAAAAGGAGGCCGGCGTGCAGCATTCACTTACCTTTGTTCTGAAGAGCCTGAGACCTCTCAAACTGCAGCAGAATACGATACGTGTTCGTGGCATAAGGGACACAACGTCTCGTTCCCTCCATCAGGGAACTGAGGTTACATACGTAACCAAGACGTTCCCTTTCTGTCGGTCTCTCGACGTTGTGTCGAGAACGACAGATGGGGTTGCCTATGGAAAACGCCACAACGCTGTATCGCGTCACAATCTCTAGCGAAGCGACGGTAACAAGCCTGGGCGTGTCATCTCGAAGCTTTCGTGAGACTGTAACCTTCCAGTGTGGTGGTCGGGGGGTTCCAGAGCTTTCTTGGAGAAAGATGGGTACAGCCCTGACCGGTAACTTTCACGGACGGGGCTTTAGCTCTCTATAGGCGAGAGGCCGTCCAGATCAGTTTACACCGGGTAAGCGCGACTCTTAATCAGAGAAGCGCTACAGAGGCCACCTCCTACCCGTGGGGAGGAATATGGTGGATATAGGTATGGTCTCGTCCTTGGAGGAGAACGCATGGAACGTGCGGACTGAGTAGTTAACCGCGAGGTGGAGGCCCACCTGGGGAAGCTCATGGGTTACCAGGAGTGGGAACCATTCTCATGAGGATACATCAGACGGAACAGCCCACGGAGGGGGTGTTACAGACGTCCGGTAGCACTAGGTCCGGTTAGAGCTATCTGTGATAGCTCACATGGTATCCCGGCCTAAGGGGGAAGGCTGCTCTGCCCAGCCAGCCCCCAGGGGGTGCTTGTTTGGTGATGGATGGAATGCCTATTCTTAACCAGTGTCTGGGTAAGAAGGGAGGCTGGTGAGGTACCAGTTTCTTAGTGATGTGTTCGGGTAAGAAGAAAAGGTAAATAGCACACTGACCCAACCTGTTAGAGGGTGGAAAGGTGCTTTCGCAGGCATACGCCCCCCCGGATGCCAGTCCTACATGTCGCCACGCAGGACGTGGGCTGACACCGGGTTTACGCGAAGGTTGTTAACCCTTGCGAAGGTGTTTGGGCATAGCCCAACCCGCAGCTCTACAGATGTCTGCTAGAGAGGCGCTTCTGCCAGTGTCCAGGAGGTGGCTAAACTCCGTGTGGAGTGAGCCCTCACTGCCAATGGGCATGGGAGATTCTGAGATCGGAATGCCGTCGTAACGGCGTCCACGACCCAGTGCGCCAGCCTCTGTTTGGAGACAGCCTTCCCCTTCTGCTGTCCTCCAACAGACACGGAGCTGGTCAGAGCTTCAGAGCTCTGCGTGCGGTCCAGTACGTACTGGACACAACACTAATCGGGTTGGGTCTTCCTCCCCTATGGGGAGCGCCTGCAAGTTCACCACTTGGCCCCGGAGGGAGTAGTGGGAAGTTCTTGGGCACGCATCCGGGCCTGGGTCTCAAGATAACGTGAGAGTTTCCAGGGCCGAGTTTAAGGCAATCCAGGGACACGGAGGATGCTCGGTGGTCCCCTACCCTCTTGAAGGAAGTGAGCGCCGTCAGGAGGGCCGTCTTACTCTATGAGGAAGATCGGAACCTCCGAGGGGCTCTTTGGGGGGCCCTGAGGCTCCCCAGGACCACTTAGGGTCCCAAGAGGGTATGGAGCGAAGATGAGGCGGATTCCGCCCTCTCGCTGCTTAGGAACCTGGTGACCAGGTCGTGTTGCCCTAGAAACTTTCCACCGACTGAGTCGTGATGAGTGGCAATAGCGACTACATACACTTTCAGTGTGGAAGGGAGATGTTAGTCTCCAGTCTCGTGAGAAGGGGAACACAATCCTGATCAAGCACCTCAGTGGGTCTTTCTCGTTGAGAAAGACACCAGGACGAGAAGAGGCACCGTCTAGAGGCGTGTAACCGCCCAGTAGATGGGGCCCTAGCCTGGGTGATGGTCTCAGCCGTATAGGGGGAGTAGCCATCTTAGGATCTTCTCGTCCCGTCTAGAGACCAGACATGGGTGTTCCAGAGGTCTGATCTGGGATGCCAGAACGTGTCCTTCCCCTGAGAGAGCAGGTCCTCTGTCAGGGGAATGGTTCAGGGGGAGTCGCTGTCCAGAGCATCGGCTCTGAGGCCAAGTGCGGTTAGACCGGTGTGGTGTAACCAATAACACTTGGTGCTCCTGCTCCCTGACCTTGCACAGAGTCTGTACAAGAAGGCTCCTGGGGGGGGGAAGGTGTGCTTCCGCCCATCCCGCGGCCAGCTGTGCGCAAGGATATCCGTGCCGAGGGCAGGGACTATCAAGCGGGCAAATGGTGGTGTTACGGGAGGTGAACAGGTTTTACCTGGGCCTACCCGAACAGCCTCCAAATGAGCTGGACTGCACGGGGGTGGAGTCGCCACTCTCCACGAGGCATAAACTGGCGAGAAAGCACGTCGGCTGTCTAGTTCAGTTTGCCCGGGGTGTGTGGCCTGCAGGGAACGAGTCACCTGTTGACTCCACCGGAGGAGGCGTCGAGCAAGTTGTGTTTAGCTGCTGTGTGCGAACGCCACCCTGACGATCTGTATTCGCTACAGCTATAGTGCTGTCCTCGGAACAGCACGTGCATGTCTCGCACGAGAGGCCGTAGCCTGCTCAGTGCAAGTAGCATAGCCCACAACTCTTGGCAATTGATATGCCAGCGCAGGCGGGGGTTCGTCCAACACCCCACCTGCGTGCCCGTTGCACACTACACCGCACCCCTGCAGGGAGACTTCAGTCGTCACCACGACCTGCCTCATAACCTGCTCAAAGGGACCTGAGTCCGTCGAAAAAGTCATAAAGACTAGGGGTTATGGTGCGTCGGCAGCAGGGCGGCATCACCATGCGCCTGCTGCCGGTGTGCCACGCTCTCCTCGGAACTCGACTCTGAAACCAGTGTTGGAGCGGTGTCATGTGCATCAACTCGAGGGGTATTAACCCGCGAGGACGCCATGTGTCCCAGGAGCCTCTGAATTGTTTCAGGGGGACCGCTGTCTGCCTAAAATGTTCATTTCAGACAGTTCAACACTGGTTGGGCACAACTGCGGACAGGTGTGCCGACATGGTGACAGAGCTGAGTTCCATACCGAGAAAGAGGATGCTCTGCACTGGGGAGAGCTTGCCCCTCTCTTGGTTGACCTGGAGTCCCAATCGACCTAGGTGCCGGAGCACCAGGTCCCTTTGTGTACATAACAGATCTCGCGAGTGTGCCAAGATAGGCCAGTCGCTGAGATAGTTTAGTACCCGCTCGCCTTCCTCCTCTCAGGGAGAAAGGGCGGTCAGGGACAGACCGAAAGGGAGGACTCTGTACTGATATGCCCGCCTCTCGCACGCGAACCGTGGGAACGGCCGGTGTCGAGGAGGATCGAGACATGAAAGTAAGCGTCCTTCAGGTCGATTGCCACGAACCAATCCTGACACCTCATAGATGTCAGGACGCGCCTCTGTGTGAGCACCCTGAATGGCAGCTTGTGAAGGTGCTCTGTTCAGGGTACGCAGCCTTTGGGGGCAACCCGCCGTCTTTCTTGGGAACGATGAAGTGCGGGTGGTGACCCACTGAACATCTTGGTTTTGAGGGACGAACTCGATGCCTGTTTTGCCAGAAGGGTGGTGACCTCTACCCGAAGTACGGAGGCGTCCCTGCCTCTGACAGAGGGAGAGATGATGCCCCGAAACTTGGGTGAGTCTCTGGCGAACTGGATCGAGTAACCAAGACGGACCGCCCTCATTAGCCAGCGAGACAGTGTGGGCAGCTCTCGAGCTCCCAGGGACTGTGACAGGGTGACCAAGGGGACAGTCTGCTTCATCATTCCCACGGGGGGTGGTTCGTCGGCTGGCGGAGCTAACCATGTCGCGGGGAGTCCCCGGAGGGAAGGTTTTTGCTCCGCCTGCTTACCAGCCTGGCGGGACAACGGCACGCACTGTCGGTTTGAGAGTGGTGACGGCTGTCGTATGTGTACGACCTCACGCCTCGCCAGGGTGTGAGGTCGGTTCGCCGAGCACAGTCCAGTGGAGTGTGCGATCGGCTGCAAGTAAACCCGGGGAGAACAGAAAACTCAGTGAGTAAGTGGGCGCCAAGCCCTAACAAGGGCCTGGCTTTGGTGACGAGGCAGGAGTCGTCCCGTACCGACCGATCAGAGCCGTGGCTGTGAAGGTTCGGGCCCGATGTTGTTCTCCCTGGGGTCTTCCCGTCAGTGTCCCTTCTCGCGAGGAGGTTGCTGACGGGGTGGAGGTTTCCCCCTCGACCTCTGCTTCCGGGGTGCCGCCTGTGGGGGCACAGGAACCGGAGCCGATGTCGAAAGGGTCCTGGGTTGCAGGGAAGCAGACGTCACGTGAGATCTCGGAGGCCTGTAGGCGGCCGAGTCGCGGCGTGAAAAAAATGTGGTTAATTGCCACTGTCTGCTTCGCCGTCAAAAAACTGCTGAGCGCAGTCCTCGACGGTGTTACCAACAACCCACCCTGCGAGATGAGTGCATCAAGAAAGCGGACTTCCTTGCTGTCACTCTTCTGCACAAGGTATAGCCGGGGGTGTCTCTCCTGGACCACTACCGTGGACATCGTCCGACCCAGGGCCCGTGCCGCCGCCTTAGTCGCCCGTAGAGCGCTGTCAGCGGTGGCACGGAGATCCTGCATTATACCCGGGTCGGCCTTACCCTCGTGGAGCCCTCTCAACGCCCTGGCCTGGCGGACCTGCAGGATGGCCAAGGCATAGAGAGAGGAGGCAGCCTGGCCCGCAACAACGCAAGCTTTCGACACCAGTGATGCCGAAGTCTTACGTGCTTTGGACGGTAGGAGTGGTCGATCCCCCCCCAGGTGGTTGCCGTCCGCGGCACAGGTGCACCGCAGGCGGACGTTCCACCCGGGGGATCTTGACGCAGTCCTTGGCTGCCTCACCATCGAGGGAAGTAAGGGAGCCGGAGCTGGTTTCACTGGAACGGTCCGTGAGTGGAGCGTTCCAAGTTTTACACAGCTCCTCATGCACCTCCGGGAAAAACATGGCACCCGGGGTGGGCGCGGTTTGCACCGCGCACCGACCTCGGGAACCACGTATCCCCGGGTTAGCACGGATGACATCACTTCTGCTTCCTCCTGAACTCGACCGCTGGGGGTGGAGTTTGGATTCGGCAGAGTCGGATGCCAGTCTCCCTCCGATGCTGCGAGCGACATCTCATCTACGTCACACATCGTTTCCGAGTGTGTGCGTGAGGATCCGGACGGTATGCCACCGCCGGTTGGGGAACGTTCAGAAGAGCGAATCGGGGTGCGATCGGCCCGTGAGCACTTGGCTGGCGGGTTTCGTTCGCAGAGTTCCCCGTATCACTAACGCTGCTAACGTGGGTGGTCATCGGGGCCGTAGCCACAGATGTCACAGCCCGGGTAGCAGACGAAATGGTGGCTGGTTCCCGTAGGAAGACAGCCACCCGTGACCGCAACTTCTGAATGACAATCTGCCCGCAGTGCAGGCAGATGTGTCAACGAACGCTGCTTCAGTGTGCTGGACGCCCAGACACCTAATGCAGCGATCGTGTCCATCCCCCTCCTCGATGAGGGTGCCGCACCCAAGAGAACAGCGGGACATGCCGCCCTGGAGAATGCTCAGTCAGTCCTGAAAAGGACTTTTAGAAAAAATCTCTAACACCTCCGGAACCGCCGAGACGCCCAGGGGAAGGTCGCTGCAGGAAGGGATGATCCGCTGTAACACGTCGTAGCACCAGCGTGTAGTTGTAGAGGATTGAATCCTGAGTTGTACTCATGAGCGATGGCTCTGAAGAACAAAAGGTAAGTGAATGCTGCACGCCGGCCTCCTTTTATACCGGATTTCCGGGGGCGGAGCCCGGCATGCAAATTGCATTCGCCAAATTTCATTGGCCTTTTCTATAGTAGTCAGAGTTGATTGGTTCTCAAGGGCGAACCCCATCTGTCGTTCTCGACACAACGTCGAGAGACCGACAGAAAGGGAACTACAAGAGCACAGAGGCGAGAAAACAGGGAACCAATCAAACGTTCCCTTTGTCATTTCTTCATGCTGCAATGCATGCTGGGAACTTCTCCTTAACATCGTCTTCTGATACAGTTGGAAAGACATTTGGGGAAGTCTGTGAGACAGAAAACGACCTGTGTGCTAGATAAAATGAATTGTCTTTTCAATCTTTTAACAAAGTCGATTAAATGACATTAACCTGGACTCAAATCAGAGGCTTCTGTTCTGTAGTTAATGCTGACAGACAATGAACTTGTTATGTTGGTAAAATCTCATTTCATTTCGTTTCGACCTGCCCCATAAGACAAATTTAAGGCTTGAGGGAATTCGCAATGAAGTGAAGGATTCAGCGAAGACGCTTTATTTCTGTGAGGGAAATGAGCTTTCAGATTAATAGTGCTGGGAAACATTAGCTTGATTTTAAGGTGGATCTTGTGTTTTCTGACTGGCTGAAGCATGGTGCTGTGTTGTGCATGTTCTCGAGAGTCTCTCGTTCAGGATGCAGTGTGCTATAAAGAGGAATTATGTTTTGTCATTAATATCTAGATGACCCAGCCAAATCTTCTCTTGCTTAAATGCTTCTGCGGATCAATGACATTTGTTAAGCTTACAGCTGGCAGGGACTGACAGGTAATTAAAAATAAAGCAAACATGGCTTTCAGGGCCATATAACCAATAATTCCTCATTATCTCATCCAAGCAGATGTTAACACAGAGAGGGAATTTGTGCATCGGTGGTCATTCGACTGAATATCACGCTCATTTCATGAAGATCTAAAGAAACCTACAGAAACATAATCTTATCTTTTTCCAAACAGGAACTTTTTTAAAGTCACCGCAAAATTTAATTAAACAACTTTTCATTTTATATGTGCTGTTTTATTATTGTTATTTTTAGTCAAAAGATAACTCAACTCAACTCAACTTTATTTATATAGCGCTTTTTACAATTTTCATTGTTACAAAGCAGCTGTACATGAGACACATTTAATACAAGTATGAATTCTAAAGCAGCCCCCCCGGCCAGGCAGATAGTGCAAAACAATATGCAAACGGTGGTGAGGAACCCAAAACTCCCATCGAGAAAAAAACCCTCAGGGGAACCCAGGCCCAACCAGGGGATTCCAGTTCCCCTCTGGCAAAAGCTGCTGCCTCTGCGCAAGCTCAACAGTGCTTGCACAACAAGGCTTAGTAAAAATATAAAAATTAAGGATTAAAGATTATTATTAACAATCTAATAGCATTTGAAATGTTGTAGGAAAAACAAAGTTGTCGCGTCCTTTATCCAGCTCTATCCTCTTAGCACTTGTCAGGTCACCGCTTTCCATTCTCAGCTCTGCCATCAGGTCTGGGCATGAACTGCATCCTGCGGTAACCTTGGAACAAAGAGACAAGACTGGCTGAGAGTAGAGTACTGTTCTGCACTCTTTGATGCAACAAGTGCATCATTTGTTGTTGGATGTGTTCCTGGTTCCGGTTGATCTAGATAATGCAGCCTAAATCCTCTGAGGATTAATATTATGGAGGTGTAGTGTATGCAAGATTAAAAAGATGAGTCTTTAGTCTAGATTTAAACTGACAGAGTGTGTCTGCCTCCCGGACCGTGCAGGGAAGAATATTCCAAAGTTTAGGCGCTAGATAAGAAAACGATCTACCACCTGCACTTGATTTTGAAATTCTAGGTATTACCAACTGACAGGACCCCTTAGAGCGTAATGTACGTGGAGGTCTGTAATACAATAGAAGTTCATTCAAATACTGCGGCGCTAGACCATGTAGGGCTTTATAGGTAATAAGCAAGATCTTAAAGTTAATGCGATGCTTTATAGGTAACCAGTGCAAGGTTGACAGAACCGGGGTTATATGCTCATACTTTTTTGTACGTGTAAGAACTCGAGCTGCCGCGTTTTGAACCAGTTGCAGTTTTTGTAATAGGCCCGCAGGGCAACCACCTAGAAGTGCATTACAGTAATCTAGTCTTGATGTCATGAATGCATGAATTCATTTCTCTGCATCTGAAAGTGACAGCATATGACGTAATTTAGATATATTCTTAAAATGGAAAAATGCAATTTTACAGGTGTTTGCGACATGGCTTTCAAATGAGAGAGTACTGTCGAATACAACGCCAAGATTCTTAGCTGATGACGAGGATTTTATGGAGCATCCGTCAATCGTTAAGCAGTATTCTTGGTTGTTACGCATAGCAGTTTTCGGTCCAGTAAGTAACACTTCTGTTTTGTCCGAGTTTAGTAGTAAAAAATTGTTACTCATCCACATTTTTAAGTCAACTATGCAATCCTTTATTCGATGAAACTGCTGGGTTTCATGAGGCATCGAGGAAATATAAGTTGAGTATCATCAGCATAACAGTGAAAGCTAATTCCGTGTCGCTTTATTATATCTCCTAGAGGTAGCATGTATAATGCGAAGAGCAGGGGTCCCAAGACTGAGCCCTGTGGTACACCGTACTGGACTTGTGATTTGCGGGACACCTCATTGTTTATTGCTACAAATTGAAAACGGTCGGATAAATAAGACTTAAACCATTTCAATGCTATTCCGTTAATGCCAACGTAATTTTCGAGTCTATGTAGAAGTATGCTGTGGTCAATGGTGTCAAATGCAGCACTGAGGTCTAGCAGCACCAATAACGAAATACAGCCACGGTCAGACGCTAAAAGCAGATCATTTGTAACTCTGATCAAAGCAGTCTCTCTACTGTGACATGCTCGAAATCCAGACTGGAATTCATCATTAATGTCATTCCTTTGGAGGAAGGAGCATAATTGAGTTGAAACTACTTTTTCCAGAACTTTAGATATAAAAGGTAAATTCGATATAGGCCTGTAAATTCGATATAAACCACCTATCTCCTCGTCCGGTCATGAGGAATGGCGCCAGGGGGGTGCTTCAATGACCAACTCAAACTGCCATTCAATCTAACGCCATTTTGTTAGCTGTTTTCGATGGGCGAAATCAAGTCCAGTGCTTCATTTTTTCCTCATTTCAGAAGCCGTTGCACTCGGATATACGTCACAATACAGAAATGAAGACAAAGGCTACATCTGTTTCGGAAATTGACATTTTGTCATGGTTCTGCCTCCGTTTGTTTTGATTTTCTAGTCTTGTGGCAGGATCATGTCAGAGCCACGTGTTTTGTGTAGAGAGGGAACTGACATTGTTTGTTTTGACCTGTCATGCACTCTCTCTGGTCTCGTCATTGGCTCCGCCCCCATTCTTCATTTAGCTTCCCGTCTGTGTTTCATTCGTTTACACCTGTCCATTGTTATCTTCCGTTGTTGGTTCCTTTATATAATGCCCCTCTTGTGTATTATCTTGTGCGGATCATTGTTGTTTTCATGCCTTGTCTGTGCCCTGGTTTGTGGATTTTGTCATGTGGACTTTGTAATTTTGGTCATCTTTCGTTTTGCACCCTGGCGGGAAGTTTTTTTTTTGAGTCCATCTTCAATGTAGTTTTTCACCCGATCGTGCGTTTTATTTTGTCTTTATATATGAAAAGTCTTTAAGTTTAATTCACCTGTCTGCATCTGCGTCCTCCCAACCATTTCATGACAATTGTAGGCTGTTACGGTAGCAAGACTTATTTATATCTGTTTTGAAAAATAGCTCAAAGTGAAAAGAAATGAATGGGTTTAAACGTGACAGACTTTGTTTGTTGTTTGACATGTTGAAGGCCAAGATTTCGTGAGTTACCTATAATCTTACAAAAAAGGTGCTTCAATGCCTTTTGGTTGTATAAAGAACCTTTATGATCTGAAGAACTTTTCTGCCTCCATAAAGATTCTCTTTGGTGAAAAAAAGTTATTCGGATTAGAAAAAGGTAAGAAAGTGATGGTTCTTTAAAGAACCATGGCATTGCTGTGAAGAACATTTTATGCGCCTTTAATTTAAAGCGTGTAAATGTAATAAGAGACATTCAGTTACAAAGGCCTTGAGAATTCCTTTGAATATGAACGAATCTCAAGCCAAATAGAGAAGTAGGATGAGAGCTCAAATGGACTGGAAAAGGATCTCATGTGAGGGAGTCAAGTCATGCGACCTGGATTGAATTCTTAGTCGTTGCAGGTATAAACGTGGCCTGCCTACCGTGGCCGCTGGGTGTCAATGCGCTGCAACAGAAAAAAACACATGCAAACAAAAAAAAACACAAGCAAATTCAGAAAGCATTCGCGTTAGTTTGACGACACATGCCCTGCAAATACTCGCAACACAAGCAAACACAGAAACGCGCTGCAAATTTTCGCAACACAAACAAACACAGAAACGCGCTGCAAATTCTCGCAACACAAACAAACACAGAAACGCGCTGCAAACTGCACACACGACAACGGAAGTGTTTCCGGGGGACCGCAAAAACTGATGCACCTGATTGGGACGCGCTTCACTTTGACTATTCAAATTCGTTAGTGGAGTTGTCACCCACATTGAAGGTAGTTGCTTTATAACTTTCTTAACGTACATCCGTAGGATATTATTAGCCTGTCGATTTGAACAGTTTAACAAAAACTATGAGACGTAGTAATTGCTCGACTTACTTAAACAAGTGTCACGTTAAAAACATTTAATGGTTTAATGATTAATGATTAAAAATGTATTGTAGTCGACATAGTCAGTGTGGCTGACAACTCCACTAACGAATTTGAACAGTCAAAATGAAGCGCATGAAGTGCATCAGTTTTTGCGGTCCCCCGGAAACACTTCCGTTGTCGTGTGTGCAGTTTGCAGCGCGTTTCTGTGTTTGTTTGTGTTGCGAAAATTTGCAGCGCGTTTCTGTGTTTGCTTGTGTTGCGAGTATTTGCAGGGAATGTGTCGTCAAACTAACGCGAATGCTTTCTGAATTTGCTTGTGTTTTTTTGTGTTTGCATGTGTTTTCTTCTGTTGCAGCGCAGTGACACCCAGCGGCCACCGTACCTGCCCCTCTATTGAGTCAAGAGCTTGTAGAAACTATTGATGAAAGCAGAATAGCATCCTCTCCAAAATCAAGCCAGCAATCTCATTTCCAGTGAAAGTGTCAGCCGGTGTTGAGACGTCGGGTTGATGGCAAATTCACCCTCGGGAGATTCTGCTTACACAGCACTGCTGCTGCTTTCCAAAGATGTACAGCCCTGACCGACAAGATACCAGCACACCAACAAACATTTAAGAAAATCTCTCTGCTTTCTTGTATATTTAATGACAACATAGCAGTGTGGTTGTAAAAGGCTTTCTGTTCTTTTCAACACTGTGTTTCTAAACCCATTCCCTTCCTGTGGAAATACTGTTGCCGTGGTAATTTGACGGAGACTGGGTGATGGTAACCCTTTATTGGGTTTTAATTATATGTTTTCTTAAGCAATAGTCATCGTGTCTTCTTCTTCAGTTTAGACTTACTCATGGATAATGGGCTAATACAGCCGGTCATTAGCCCAGAATAAAACTAGCCGAGAAATTGAGGGGCTGACACGAAGCGGATATCCTTCTTAATTACACCCACATTATAGAATAAATTCATGGACATGACGTTTAGTTGAGGTGTTTTATTATGGGAAATGAAAGAAATACTTGAGAAGAACTATGACTGCTAATATAAACTGCAGAGGTAATGGCTTCCATGTCATATCACAAAAGCATGATGTAAAATATTATGACATGAAACGTCTTGGTTACGTATGTAACCTCAGTTCCCTGATGGAGGGAACGAGACGTTGTGTCGAGAACGACAGATGGGGTTCGCCCTTGAGAACCAATCAACTCTGACTACTATAGAAAAGGCCAATGAAATTTGGCGAATGAAATTTGCATGCCGGGCTCCGCCCCCGGATATCCGGTATAAAAGGAAGCCGGCGTGCAGCATTCATTTACCTCTTGTTCTGAAGAGCCTGAGATCCTCTCACGACTGCAGCAGAATACGATACGTGTTTGTGGCATAAGGGACACAACGTCTCGTTCCCTCCATCAGGGAACTGAGGTTACATACGTAACCAAGACGTTCCCTTTCTGTCGGTCTCTCGACGTTGTGTCGAGAACGACAGATGGGGTTATCTATGGAAAACGCCACAAACGCTGTATCGCGTCACAATCTCAGCGAAGCGACGGTAACAAGCCTGGGCGTGTCAGCTCGACGCTTTCGTGAACTTGTAACCTACCAGTGTGGTGGTCGGGGGGTTCCAGAGCTTTCTGGGAGAAAGATGGGTACAGCCCTGACCGGTAACCTTTCACGGACGGGGCCTTAGCTCTCTACAGGCGAGAGGCCGTCCGGCTCGGTTTTACACCGGGAAAAGCGCAACTCTTAATCAGAGAAGCGCTGCAGAGGCCACCTCCTACCCGTGGGGAGGAATATGGTGGAGATATGATATGGTCTCGTCCTTGGAGGAGAACGCATGGAAGGGGCGGACTGGGTAGTGCCGCGAGGTGGAGGTCCACCTGGGGAAGCTCATGGGTTACCATGTGTGGGAACCATTGTCATGAGGGTATAACAGACGGAACAGCCCACGGTGGGGGTGTTACTGCGTCCGATAGCACAGGTCCGGTTAGAACTATCTGTGATAGGTCATAAGGTTTCCCGGCCTAAGGGGGAAGGCTGCTCTGCCCAGCCAACCCCCAGGAGGTGCTTGCTTAGTGATGGATGGAATGCCTGTTCTTAACCAGTGTCTGGGTAAGAAGGAAGGTTGGTGAGGTACCAATTTTCTTAGCCATGTGTTTGGGTAAGAAGAAAAGGGTAGATAGCACACTGACCCAACCTCTTGGAGGGTGGGAAGGTGCTTTCGCAGGCATACGCCCCCCCGGATGCCAGTCCTACATGTCGCCACGCAGGATGTGGGCTGACACCGGGTTTACGCGAAGGTTGTTAACCCTTGCGAAGGTGTTTGGGCGTAGCCCAACCCGTAGCTCTACAGATGTCTGCTAGAGAGGTGCTTCTGCCAGTGCCCAGGAGGTGGCTAAACTCCGGTGGAGTGAGCCCACACTGCCAATGGGCATGGGAGATTCTGAGACCAAAATGCCGTCGTAACGGCATTCACGACCCAGTGCGCCAGACTCTGCTTGGAGACAGCCTTCCCCTTCTGCTGTCCTCCAACACAAACTAGGAGCTGGTCAGAGCTACTGAAGCTCTGCGTGCGGTCCAAGACACAACACGGATGGGGTTGGGTCTTCCTCCCCAGTGGGGAGCGCCTGCAAGTCCACCACTTGGTCCTCGAAGGGAGAAGTGGGAACTTTGGGCACGTATCCGGGCCTGGGTCTCAAGATAACGTGAGAATACCAGGGCCGAATTTAAGGCAATCCGGTGACACAGAGAATGCTTGGAGGTCCCCTACCCTCTTGACGGAAGCGAGCACCAACAGGAGGGCTGTCTTACTCAGGTGAGGAAGATCGGAACCTCTGAGGGGCTCTCAAGAGGGTATGGAGCGGAGATGAGGCGGATTCCGCCCTCTCGCGCCCGTTAGGAACCTGGTGATCAGGTCGAGTTGCCCTAGAAACTTTCCATCAACTGAGTCGTGATGAGTGGCGATAGCGACTACATACACTTCAGTTTGGAGGGGAGATGTTAGTCTCCAGTCTCGTGAGAAGGGAAACACAATCCTGATCAAGCACCTCAGTGGGTCTTTTCTCGTTGAGAGAGAGAGACACCAGGACGAGAAGAGGCGCCGTCTAGAGGCGCTAGACCATGTAGGGCTTTATAGGTAATAAGCAAGATCTTAAAGTTAATGCGATGCTTTATAGGTAACCAGTGCAAGGTTGACAGAACCGGGGTTATATGCTCATACTTTTTTGTACGTGTAAGAACTCGAGCTGCCGCGTTTTGAACCAGTTGCAGTTTTTGTAATAGGCCCGCAGGGCAACCACCTAGAAGTGCATTACAGTAATCTAGTCTTGATGTCATGAATGCATGAATTCATTTCTCTGCATCTGAAAGTGACAGCATATGACGTAATTTAGATATATTCTTAAGATGGAAAAATGCAATTTTACAGGTGTTTGCGACATGGCTTTCAAATGAGAGAGTACTGTCGAATACAACGCCAAGATTCTTAGCTGATGACGAGGATTTTATGGAGCATCCGTCAATCGTTAAGCAGTATTCTTGGTTGTTACGCATAGCAGTTTTCGGTCCAGTAAGTAACACTTCTGTTTTGTCCGAGTTTAGTAGTAAAAAATTGTTACTCATCCACATTTTTAAGTCAACTATGCAATCCTTTATTCGATGAAACTGCTGGGTTTCATGAGGCATCGAGGAAATATAAGTTGAGTATCATCAGCATAACAGTGAAAGCTAATTCCGTGTCGCTTTATTATATCTCCTAGAGGTAGCATGTATAATGCGAAGAGCAGGGGTCCCAAGACTGAGCCCTGTGGTACACCGTACTGGACTTGTGATTTGCGGGACACCTCATTGTTTATTGCTACAAATTGAAAACGGTCGGATAAATAAGACTTAAACCATTTCAATGCTATTCCGTTAATGCCAACGTAATTTTCGAGTCTATGTAGAAGTATGCTGTGGTCAATGGTGTCAAATGCAGCACTGAGGTCTAGCAGCACCAATAACGAAATACAGCCACGGTCAGACGCTAAAAGCAGATCATTTGTAACTCTGATCAAAGCAGTCTCTCTACTGTGACATGCTCGAAATCCAGACTGGAATTCATCATTAATGTCATTCCTTTGGAGGAAGGAGCATAATTGAGTTGAAACTACTTTTTCCAGAACTTTAGATATAAAAGGTAAATTCGATATAGGCCTGTAAATTCGATATAAACCACCTATCTCCTCGTCCGGTCATGAGGAATGGCGCCAGGGGGGTGCTTCAATGACCAACTCAAACTGCCATTCAATCTAACGCCATTTTGTTAGCTGTTTTCGATGGGCGAAATCAAGTCCAGTGCTTCATTTTTTCCTCATTTCAGAAGCCGTTGCACTCGGATATACGTCACAATACAGAAATGAAGACAAAGGCTACATCTGTTTCGGAAATTGACATTTTGTCATGGTTCTGCCTCCGTTTGTTTTGATTTTCTAGTCTTGTGGCAGGATCATGTCAGAGCCACGTGTTTTGTGTAGAGAGGGAACTGACATTGTTTGTTTTGACCTGTCATGCACTCTCTCTGGTCTCGTCATTGGCTCCGCCCCCATTCTTCATTTAGCTTCCCGTCTGTGTTTCATTCGTTTACACCTGTCCATTGTTATCTTCCGTTGTTGGTTCCTTTATATAATGCCCCTCTTGTGTATTATCTTGTGCGGATCATTGTTGTTTTCATGCCTTGTCTGTGCCCTGGTTTGTGGATTTTGTCATGTGGACTTTGTAATTTTGGTCATCTTTCGTTTTGCACCCTGGCGGGAAGTTTTTTTTTTGAGTCCATCTTCAATGTAGTTTTTCACCCAATCGTGCGTTTTATTTTGTCTTTATATATGAAAAGTCTTTAAGTTTAATTCACCTGTCTGCATCTGCGTCCTCCCAACCATTTCATGACAATTGTAGGCTGTTACGGTAGCAAGACTTATTTATATCTGTTTTGAAAAATAGCTCAAAGTGAAAAGAAATGAATGGGTTTAAACGTGACAGACTTTGTTTGTTGTTTGACATGTTGAAGGCCAAGATTTCGTGAGTTACCTATAATCTTACAAAAAAGGTGCTTCAATGCCTTTTGGTTGTATAAAGAACCTTTATGATCTGAAGAACTTTTCTGCCTCCATAAAGATTCTCTTTGGTGAAAAAAAGTTATTCGGATTAGAAAAAGGTAAGAAAGTGATGGTTCTTTAAAGAACCATGGCATTGCTGTGAAGAACATTTTATGCGCCTTTAATTTAAAGCGTGTAAATGTAATAAGAGACATTCAGTTACAAAGGCCTTGAGAATTCCTTTGAATATGAACGAATCTCAAGCCAAATAGAGAAGTAGGATGAGAGCTCAAATGGACTGGAAAAGGATCTCATGTGAGGGAGTCAAGTCATGCGACCTGGATTGAATTCTTAGTCGTTGCAGGTATAAACGTGGCCTGCCTACCGTGGCCGCTGGGTGTCAATGCGCTGCAACAGAAAAAAACACATGCAAACAAAAAAAAACACAAGCAAATTCAGAAAGCATTCGCGTTAGTTTGACGACACATGCCCTGCAAATACTCGCAACACAAGCAAACACAGAAACGCGCTGCAAATTTTCGCAACACAAACAAACACAGAAACGCGCTGCAAATTCTCGCAACACAAACAAACACAGAAACGCGCTGCAAACTGCACACACGACAACGGAAGTGTTTCCGGGGGACCGCAAAAACTGATGCACCTGATTGGGACGCGCTTCACTTTGACTATTCAAATTCGTTAGTGGAGTTGTCACCCACATTGAAGGTAGTTGCTTTATAACTTTCTTAACGTACATCCGTAGGATATTATTAGCCTGTCGATTTGAACAGTTTAACAAAAACTATGAGACGTAGTAATTGCTCGACTTACTTAAACAAGTGTCACGTTAAAAACATTTAATGGTTTAATGATTAATGATTAAAAATGTATTGTAGTCGACATAGTCAGTGTGGCTGACAACTCCACTAACGAATTTGAACAGTCAAAATGAAGCGCATGAAGTGCATCAGTTTTTGCGGTCCCCCGGAAACACTTCCGTTGTCGTGTGTGCAGTTTGCAGCGCGTTTCTGTGTTTGTTTGTGTTGCGAAAATTTGCAGCGCGTTTCTGTGTTTGCTTGTGTTGCGAGTATTTGCAGGGAATGTGTCGTCAAACTAACGCGAATGCTTTCTGAATTTGCTTGTGTTTTTTTGTGTTTGCATGTGTTTTCTTCTGTTGCAGCGCAGTGACACCCAGCGGCCACCGTACCTGCCCCTCTATTGAGTCAAGAGCTTGTAGAAACTATTGATGAAAGCAGAATAGCATCCTCTCCAAAATCAAGCCAGCAATCTCATTTCCAGTGAAAGTGTCAGCCGGTGTTGAGACGTCGGGTTGATGGCAAATTCACCCTCGGGAGATTCTGCTTACACAGCACTGCTGCTGCTTTCCAAAGATGTACAGCCCTGACCGACAAGATACCAGCACACCAACAAACATTTAAGAAAATCTCTCTGCTACTTCTGCATATTTAATGACAACATAGCAGTGTGGTTGTAAAAGGCTTTCTGTTCTTTTCAACACTGTGTTTCTAAACCCATTCCCTTCCTGTGGAAATACTGTTGCCGTGGTAATTTGACGGAGACTGGGTGATGGTAACCCTTTATTGGGTTTTAATTATATGTTTTCTTAAGCAATAGTCATCGTGTCTTCTTCTTCAGTTTAGACTTACTCATGGATAATGGGCTAATACAGCCGGTCATTAGCCCAGAATAAAACTAGCCGAGAAATTGAGGGGCTGACACGAAGCGGATATCCTTCTTAATTACACCCACATTATAGAATAAATTCATGGACATGACGTTTAGTTGAGGTGTTTTATTATGGGAAATGAAAGAAATACTTGAGAAGAACTATGACTGCTAATATAAACTGCAGAGGTAATGGCTTCCATGTCATATCACAAAAGCATGATGTAAAATATTATGACATGAAACGTCTTGGTTACGTATGTAACCTCAGTTCCCTGATGGAGGGAACGAGACGTTGTGTCGAGAACGACAGATGGGGTTCGCCCTTGAGAACCAATCAACTCTGACTACTATAGAAAAGGCCAATGAAATTTGGCGAATGAAATTTGCATGCCGGGCTCCGCCCCCGGATATCCGGTATAAAAGGAAGCCGGCGTGCAGCATTCATTTACCTCTTGTTCTGAAGAGCCTGAGATCCTCTCACGACTGCAGCAGAATACGATACGTGTTTGTGGCATAAGGGACACAACGTCTCGTTCCCTCCATCAGGGAACTGAGGTTACATACGTAACCAAGACGTTCCCTTTCTGTCGGTCTCTCGACGTTGTGTCGAGAACGACAGATGGGGTTATCTATGGAAAACGCCACAAACGCTGTATCGCGTCACAATCTCAGCGAAGCGACGGTAACAAGCCTGGGCGTGTCAGCTCGACGCTTTCGTGAACTTGTAACCTACCAGTGTGGTGGTCGGGGGGTTCCAGAGCTTTCTGGGAGAAAGATGGGTACAGCCCTGACCGGTAACCTTTCACGGACGGGGCCTTAGCTCTCTACAGGCGAGAGGCCGTCCGGCTCGGTTTTACACCGGGAAAAGCGCAACTCTTAATCAGAGAAGCGCTGCAGAGGCCACCTCCTACCCGTGGGGAGGAATATGGTGGAGATATGATATGGTCTCGTCCTTGGAGGAGAACGCATGGAAGGGGCGGACTGGGTAGTGCCGCGAGGTGGAGGTCCACCTGGGGAAGCTCATGGGTTACCATGTGTGGGAACCATTGTCATGAGGGTATAACAGACGGAACAGCCCACGGTGGGGGTGTTACTGCGTCCGATAGCACAGGTCCGGTTAGAACTATCTGTGATAGGTCATAAGGTTTCCCGGCCTAAGGGGGAAGGCTGCTCTGCCCAGCCAACCCCCAGGAGGTGCTTGCTTAGTGATGGATGGAATGCCTGTTCTTAACCAGTGTCTGGGTAAGAAGGAAGGTTGGTGAGGTACCAATTTTCTTAGCCATGTGTTTGGGTAAGAAGAAAAGGGTAGATAGCACACTGACCCAACCTCTTGGAGGGTGGGAAGGTGCTTTCGCAGGCATACGCCCCCCCGGATGCCAGTCCTACATGTCGCCACGCAGGATGTGGGCTGACACCGGGTTTACGCGAAGGTTGTTAACCCTTGCGAAGGTGTTTGGGCGTAGCCCAACCCGTAGCTCTACAGATGTCTGCTAGAGAGGTGCTTCTGCCAGTGCCCAGGAGGTGGCTAAACTCCGGTGGAGTGAGCCCACACTGCCAATGGGCATGGGAGATTCTGAGACCAAAATGCCGTCGTAACGGCATTCACGACCCAGTGCGCCAGACTCTGCTTGGAGACAGCCTTCCCCTTCTGCTGTCCTCCAACACAAACTAGGAGCTGGTCAGAGCTACTGAAGCTCTGCGTGCGGTCCAGGACACAACACGGATGGGGTTGGGTCTTCCTCCCCAGTGGGGAGCGCCTGCAAGTCCACCACTTGGTCCTCGAAGGGAGAAGTGGGAACTTTGGGCACGTATCCGGGCCTGGGTCTCAAGATAACGTGAGAATACCAGGGCCGAATTTAAGGCAATCCGGTGACACAGAGAATGCTTGGAGGTCCCCTACCCTCTTGACGGAAGCGAGCACCAACAGGAGGGCTGTCTTACTCAGGTGAGGAAGATCGGAACCTCTGAGGGGCTCTCAAGAGGGTATGGAGCGGAGATGAGGCGGATTCCGCCCTCTCGCGCCCGTTAGGAACCTGGTGATCAGGTCGAGTTGCCCTAGAAACTTTCCATCAACTGAGTCGTGATGAGTGGCGATAGCGACTACATACACTTCAGTTTGGAGGGGAGATGTTAGTCTCCAGTCTCGTGAGAAGGGAAACACAATCCTGATCAAGCACCTCAGTGGGTCTTTTCTCGTTGAGAGAGAGAGACACCAGGACGAGAAGAGGCGCCGTCTAGAGGCGTGTGACCGCCTAGTAGATGGGGCCCTAACCTGGGTGATGGTCTCAGCCATAGAGGGGCAGTAGCCATCTCAGGATTTTCTCGTCCTGTCTAGAGACCAGACATGGGTGTTCCAGAGGTCTGATCTGGGATGCCAGAACGTGTCCTTGCCCTGAGAGAGCAGGTCCTCTGTCAGGGGAATGGTTCAGGGGGAGTCGCTGTTCAGAGCATCAACTCTGAAGCCAAGTGCGGTTAGACAAGTGTGGTGTAACCAATACACTTGGTGCTCCTCTTCCCTGACCTTGCACAGTGTTTGTGCAAGGAGGCTCCTGGGGGGGGGAAGGTGTGCTTCCGCCCGTCCCGTGGTCAGCTGTGCGCCAGGGCATCCGTGCCGAGGGGGGCCTCGGTCAGGGAGTACCAAAGCAGACAATGGGTGGTGTCATGGGAGGCAAAGAGGTCTATCTGTGCCTGTCCGAACAACACCCAAAATGAGCTGGACCGGGGGTGGAGTCGCCACTCTCCGCAAGGCGTATACTGACGAGAGAGCGTGTCGGCTGTCTGGTTCAGTCTGCCTGGGATGTGTGTGGCCCGCAGGGAGCGGATCACCTGCTAACTCCACAGGAGGAGGCGTCGGGCAAGTTGTGTTAGTTACCGTGAGCGTACACCACTCTAGGCAATTGCACAGCGCAGACGGGGGCCCGTCCAGCGCCCCGCGTCTGCGTGCCCGTTGCACACTGCACCCCACCCCTGCAGCGAGGCGTCCGTCGTCACCACGACGTGCCTCGTAACCTGCCCGAGGGGAATCCCCGCCCGGAGGAAGGTCATGGAAGACCAAGGGGTTAGGGTGCGTCGGCAGCAGGGCGTCATCACCGTGCGCCTGCTGCCGGTGTGCCACGCTGTCCTCGGAACTTGACTCTGTGGCCAGTGTTGAAGCGGTCTCATGTGCATCAGCCCGAGGGGTCTTACCCCCGCGGAGGATGCCATGTGTCCCAGGAGCCTCCAGTTCCAACACTGACTGGGCACGTGCTGCGGACAGCTGTGCCGTCATGGTGACATAGTTTGGTTCCATACCGAGAAAGAGGATGCTCTGCACTGGGGAGAGTTTGCTCTTTTCTCGGTTGACCTGAAATCCCAATCGATCTAGATGCCGGAGCACCAGGTCCCTCTGTGTACAGAACAGATCTCACGAGTGTTTGCCAGTCGTCGAGATAGTTCAGGGACAGACCGAAAGGGAGGACTCTGTACTGATATGCCCACCCCTCGAACTCGAACCATGGGAACGGGGCAGTGTCGAGGGGATCGAGACATTAGAGTAAGCGTCCTTCAGGTCGATTGCCACAAACCAATCCTGACACCTGATAGATGTCAGGATGCGCCTCTGCGTGAGCATCTGAACGGCAACTCGTGAAGGTGCTTGTTCAGGGTACGCAGACCTATGGCAACCCGCCGTCTTTCTAGGGAATGATGAAGTGCAGGTTGTGACCCACTGAACGTCTTGATTTTGGACGAACTCGATGCCTGTTTTGCCAGAAGTCTCTGGGAAACTGGATCGAGTAACCAAAACGGACCACCCGCATTAGCCAGCGAGACAGTGTGGGCAGCTCTTGAGCTCCCAGGGACTGTACAGGGTGACCAAGGGGGCAGTCTGCTTCATCATTTCCACGGGGGGTGGTTCGTCGGCTGGCGGAGCTAACCATCTGTCGCGGGGGGTCCCCGGAGGGAAGGATGGCTCCGCCTTTTTACCTGCCTGGCGGGACAATGGCACGCACTGTCGGTTTGAGAGTGGTGACAACTGTCGTATGTGTACGACCTCACGCCTCGCCAGGGCGTGAGGTCGGTTCGCCGAGCACAGTCCAGTGGAGTGTGGGATCGGCTGCAAGTACACCCGGGGAGACCGAAAAACTCTGTGAGTAAGTGGGCGCCAGGCCCTGAAAAGGGCCCGGCTTTGGTGACGAGGCAGGAGTCGTCACGTGCCGACCGATCAGAGCCGTGGCTGTGATGGTTCGGGCCCGATGTTGTTCTCCCTGGAGTCTTCCCGTCAGTGTCCCTTCTCGTGAGAAGTTTGCTGACGGGGTGGAGGTTTCCCCCCTCGACCTCTGCTTCCGGGGTGCCGCCTGTGGGGGCACAGGAACCGGAATCGATGTCGAAGGGGTCCTGGGTTGCAGGGAAGCAGACGTCACGCGGGATCTCGGAGGCCTTTAGGCGGCCGAGTCGCGGTGAGAAAAATGTGGTTAATTGCCACTGTCTGCTTCACCGTCAAAAACTGCTGAGCGCAGTCCTCGACGGTCTTTACCAACAACCCACCCTGCGAGATGAGTGTATCAAGAAAGCGGACTTCCTTGGTATCACTCTTCTGCACAAGGTATAGCCGGGGGTGTCTCTCCTGGACCACTACCGTGGACATCGTCCGACCCAGGGCCCGTGCCGCCGCCTTAGTCACCCGTAGAGCGCTGTCAGCGGCGGCACGGAGATCCTGCATTATACCCAGGTCGGTCTTACCCTCGTGGGGCTCTCTCAACGCCTTGGCCTGGCGGACCTGCAGGATGGCCATGGCGAAGAGAGAGGAGGCAGCCTTGTCCGCGGCATCGCAAGCCCTCGACACCAGTGATGCCGAAGTCTTACGTGCTTTGGACCGTAGGCGTGGCCGATTCCCCCCAGGTGGTAGCCGTCCGCGGCACAGGTGCACCGCGGGCGGACGTTCCACTCGGGGGATCTCGACGCAGTCCTTGGCTGCCCCACCATCGAGGGAAGTAAGGGAGGTGGAGCTGGTTTTCACTGGAGCGGTCCGAGAGTGGAGCGCTCCAAGTTTTACACAGCTCCTCATGCACCTCCGGAACCCCGGGTTAGCATGAATGACATTTCTGCTTCCTCCTAACTCGACCGCTGGGGGTGGAGCTCGGATTCGTCAGAGTCGGATGTCAGTCTCCCTCCGATGCTGCGAGCGACATCTCATCTATGTCACCTATCGTTCCCGATGTGTGTGCGTGAGAATCCGGACGGTATGCCACCGCCGTTTGGGGAACGTTCAGAAGAGCGTATCGGGGTGCGATCGGCCCGTGAGCACTTAGCTGGCGGGTTTACGTTCGCAGAGTTCCCCATATCACTAACGCTGCTAACGTGGGTGGTCATCGGGGCCGTAGCCACAGATGTCACCGCTCGGGTAGCAAACGAAATGGTGGCTGGTTCCCGTAGGAAGACAGCCACCCGTGACCGCAACTTCTGAATGACAATCTGCCCGCAGTGCGCGCAGATGTGTCAACGAACGCTGCTTCAGTGTGCTGGACGCCCACACACCTAATGCAGCGATCGTGTCAGTCCCCTGCCGCACCCAAGAGAACAGCGGGACATGTCGTTCTCGATGTGTGTGCGTGAGAATCCGGACGGTATGCCACCGCCGGTTGGGGAACGTTCAGAAAAGCGAATCGGGGTGCGATCGGCCCGTGAGCACTTAGCTGGCGGGTTTACGTTCGCAGAGTTCCCCATATCACTAACGCTGCTAACATGGGTGCTCATCAGGGCCGTAGCCACAGATGTCACAGCCCTGGTAGCAAACGAAATGGTGGCTGGTTCCCGTAGGAAGACAGCCACCCGTGACCGCAACTTCTGAATGACAATCTACCCGCAGTGCGGGCAGATGTGTCAACGAACGCTGCTTCAGTGTGCTGGACGCCCACACACCTAATGCAGCGATCGTATCCATTCCTTTCCGCACCAAAGAGAACAGCCGCGCTGGAGAATGCTCAGTCAGTCCTGAAAAGGACTTTTAGATAAATCTCACACCCTCGGAACTGCCGAGACGCCCAGGGGAAGGTCGCTGCAGGTAGGGACGATCCGCTGCTACACGTCGTAGATCCGGCAGTAGAAGAAGACGAAGAATTCATTGAATTCGTTCAGTTCGTAGTCATGAGCGAAGGCTCTGAAGAACAAAAGGTAAATGAATGCTGCACGCCGGCTTCCTTTTATACCGGATATCCGGGGGCGGAGCCCGGCATGCAAATTTCATTCGCCAGATTTCATTGGCCTTTTCTATAGTAGTCAGAGTTGATTGGTTCTCAAGGGCGAACCCCATCTGTCGTTCTCGACACAACGTCGAGAGACCGACAGAAAGGGAACCAAAAGTGATTTTGTAAAGCTTCCTACACCGGCTGAAATCCTCCCAGTCGTCTCTCTCGGGTGAATTTAGCAAAGTGGACCAGTCTCGGTCTGAGGGCACTTACAATCGAGCAGCTCACATGCAGGACATCACCGTCTTCTTCAAGTTCTCTTGTGATTATCTTCATTAGTGTGAGTTCACTCAAACTCTTCATCCCTCTCTTGTGTTTCTGTGGAGCTTCTTTATGTGGATTCTAATGAAGTTTTCTAAGGAAAGTTGGCAAGATACATGAATCACTGGTAATTGTGCCTCTGGAGACGCAGGTCAATTTAGGTTTCCTGGAGATAAACAGCGAGTGAGCCACAGTTGTTACTGTAATACGTTAAGAAAGCAAGGGGGTGTTTTCTGCGAATCTATACGAAACCTCATTTTTCTCCATTCACATCAACATCACAGTGACCCAAGATGAACAATGTTCTTCGGATTTTTAGGCTAACTTTGATTAGAAACTACAAAACTTTTCGTTTTGTTTCATAGTCTAGAAGAATCTCTTGAAGGTGAATCAATTTAACAAGAATGACATTAATCAGGACTGTAAAATAACATCACTTCCCCGTCTGCCATTGGTCAAGCAGATAGTCCCGTCCCAACCTCACGCCATTGGTTAAGTCAATTTCTCTGCTTAATATCGTGCTGTTTATGATGCTAAAACCTGTTTTTATAGCACTGCACGGTTTACACTTCTGAGGAGAATACATCTACAAATGCCTGGTTTCTTATAATGCATCTCCGACCTAAAATATGTCAGGCTTTATCTTTAGAGAAGTACGGTGTGTTATAATCATCAGTATACTGCGGTACTTTCCTATAAGGATGATTTTGACATTTGGAAGCAGACAGTGAGTGTGTTTTGCTCTCTGTCATGCGGCAGACTCTGAAACCTTCGCTCCATCATCATCAGAAACTCAATTAGTCCTAACGTTATATACGGCACGGTTACCTTTCAGTTTAATGGACGAGTCATCTTATTGGCTGATTTCATGGAGGTCTTGACCTTATAGATTTCATAACCTGACCCGAACATTTCACAGCGCACCAGCGCACACAAGATATCACAGATTAATAAGGTGTCAGACTCTATTACTGTCGACCAAATATAAAAATCTCAACGGGTGTGCAGTTACAGAACACCCTCAACATCACTTTCTTGATGCATTATCCAATCTCTCCTTAAGATATGACAACTTTAATCTTTACAACCAGAATATTGGACATTTGTATATTCGGTAAATTTCTATCGGCATAAAGTAGCAAAATGCTGGGGCTTTACTTAGTTCCAGGATAGCTGTGCAAACAATTTTTTTTTTCTGAATATAACAGAATAACATGTGCAGACATCTAGGCACACAGTAATACTCAGTCCCCAGTCATGCAGAGTTGAAATGATGTAATTACAAGCAAGACCAAGCAAACTGGAATTTAAAGTGAGAAACTTTAACATTTTAAATGAGTGATGTATTTTTACAAGATATTTTTATAAAATAATAATGATAATAACAACGAACGCTCAACTCGGCCTGAGAGCAGCATTAAGTTGGAATCCGATCAAAAAAGACCTGCTTATATTTTCAAGTGAATCCAAATATAGAAACAGAATACCTAGATTATCACACCGCATCCACCCACACATATACATACGTATAAAATAATTGATAAATGTCACAAACAAGCATCATGGTATGTTTCAGTGTTTGAGGTTGAGTTTAGGATTCAGAAGCCTAGCTTTAGACATACTCACATGTGACTTTACTGAACAATCTATTGCACACAAGATTCACTTAATGAATTATGCAAATCAGGTACCTCAAACACATTATAAAAATCATGCTTAATGTAGTTTCAGCGGCTTGTGAGTGATGTTTTACTGCGTCTCTATTGGACCATCTCACCGCTGCAGTCCAGGCACCATAAGAGCACTTGAGTACACTACATGTCTGAATAATTGCAGGTTATGACGTTCTTCTCCATTATTTGATCATCATTTGTTGATTTACTGCCGCCATAATCACTTGGAAAAGCACACAAATGTGTCTTTTAAACAAGATTCCATTTAGTGCAGACGATAACAGCTCAATGTTAATTGCAGCAGACATGTTGTTAATGAATGAGATGCAGTTTCAGAGCTTCTGTGAATGTGTTTGCACGTCATGATGACCTTCTCTTAAATGTTTAGCTGGTGGGGTTTTGTTGGTCCTTTACTTTCAGGGACAAAGTGAATTCAATGAAATCGTGTGGCATAACATCAAATGAATGACATAGAAAATGTGTTTTCAAAGCATTGAATATGTTATGAAGATGTTGCTTGAAAAATCGTAACGCGATGTCAATTACATTTTTAACAAAAATGATGAATTATTGAACAAAGCTTCACGAACAATAACGGATTCGCAATTCGTACTGTTGCTTCTGTTAATCAGATGCAAAACTTTGCTATAGACCTTGAGAAAACTGGCCTGAAACAGCACCCTGGAGAGAGACCAGAGCTCAGCACCATGGACAGCACACAATGATGCTTCACGCCTCTTTATTCAATCTTATTCTTTACTTTTTTCATTTATTTTTCAATATGACTTGGTCAGTACTAGTATTAGTTTTTAATAGTTATTTAATTGGTTCCATGTGCATCCTGCATTAGATACAATTTTTCAAAGAAAGTTCCATCTGCAAACAAATGATGCAAGATCTTTACTTCACTTTAAATACGTAGAGAATTCTGTAGCAGCAGAATAATAGCAGATTTATTAATCTACTGAATAAATATTTTATAAGTATGACATGCAGATAGCATCTAGATTAGTTGTAGGCCGACATAGTCCAGGGGCCAATATATTGGTGATTCATTATTTCATGATCACCATTGGCTGATGGATTATTGCATTCAGCCTCCATATTGTGCATTTTTCTTTGGCAAAAAGAAAGGGCGTCTGACAGACAGTGAAACTACCAACCTTCATTCCCTTCTTATTGTGGGTTGCGTTGAGTTAGACTTAACATGTGAGCAGAACAAAAGCGACTGTGAAACAAAAAAAAAAGGTTTTCCTCCAAAGCTGGGCTTCCATTTGTGTTACATTGGTCTAATATGAATATCAGCAATTAAAAAAAAATATTCGTTTGTTATTTGAAACTTTGTAAAATGTTTCTCTTGAGAAGAATGTTTGTGTTATATTTCATTACAATAATTGTCACATGTTTTGAAAGTTTTAGTTTTATGTAAAATGATTTATGATTTTATTCTTTTGGGGCCATTGCATAAACTGAAATGTATTTAAAAGTTGTGCTGTATGATGGCACTTTGTCTACATTTTCGAAAGTCATTTTACTATTTTGTTAAACTCAAGCACCTGCTTATATATTTGACTAATGACATAAATAATCTGCTCGTTTTATTTATTTTGGAGGAGAGGGTGAAAATATTCACAGAAGTGCTTGAGTTGGGCAAATGTCCAAATGAAATTAAGCCACATAGAGATCCCTAAAGGAATTAGGCAAAACAAAGATGGATATATGAGTACGGTTTGAAGTAATGAGAGATCACTATTAATCCACTCTTGTGTTGCATTAAGCAAAAGAAATGAACAATTTAATCCGAGCGGGTCTGACGCGAGACCTGATTTCATGTGAAGTGTTATTTTTTCTTTATTGCAGCGCTGAGCGTTCCACACAGCCACACTCATTCATTAATGCAAAACTCTCCTGCTAATTCCATCTCCAACAAGAGAGTGGACGCAAACAAGCTTTTAGATTACTCTCGTTCCTCCTGGACTGAAATGTGAGCGAGCAGAAGGACGTTTCAGCCTTTAAAAAGCATTTAAATGACCTAGGAGCATTACACAGCTCGCCTCTTAGTTATTTGTGAGCATTGACGTAGAGTGGTGGAAGTTATTGAAGTTTGTGTCATTTGAATAAACCCTTGGCACAAAAGGTTTTCAATAGTGCTGTTTGGCACTAGACTGTCAAGACCTTATTGGCTGTTTGTTTCCTCTGGGGACTAAAGAGTCTCGAGACGGAGAGCAGTGATTTGGTAATGGTGGAGAATTAATATTGTGATAAACACGAAAAGAACTTCCAGACAATGTGAATCACCTTTGAATAGAAATAAATGAATAACGAATGAAGTGGGCCTGCACTACACTTCTGCTTCGTGCTAGTAAAACACTTCACCTTCTGTGTTACTCACAGTAAAAAAAGTACAAAAACTTTAATTTTATAGATTTTTGTTCAGTCTTTACAGATGTTTTTTTAAATCAACATCAGTTTTCAAGAAATACATGTATCTTTATTTAACAGAACTGTTATTTTACAGTATTGTATTGGTGCCCAGATGCCGAAAAATTCAGTTTTTCTATGGGATTTTTAAAGTGATATTTATGAATACTGTAGAAAACCATCAAATAACAGAAAAAGACTGCAAGTGTACAACAACAAAAAAACATGAAACCATGAAATGAAAAGTCCTTATTTTCGGTTGTAATTGTAATGCAGTTTTTGAGTTGTTTTTTTAGCTCTTTGTTGGAACAGCTGCATTACACACAGTGTTTTTCAATGCATTCTCATCTCTTTCACAAATATGCATATTGAGTGGCATTACATGCTCTTCGGGTTGGTGATGAGAGCACATCAAAATACCTCGCATCACATTGTTCTACCGGAGAGCTTGTTTTCATGGTGGGGAAATGGTTTTCACATCATTAGCACTGGAATAAGGAAATGTATCACTTAATGAACAGATGTGCTTGGTAAATCACCTATACAGTATAACGTCTAATAAAACACTTATTTTCAGATTGTGGGACTGCTGAACATCTGCTCTCGATTATAAAACTTCTAAACAAACTACATCAACAAGACTCTGATACACCAGTACACATAAACACTGCTTTCAGAGCAAAACTACAAGAACTGGCATTCATAACACAATTACTTACAGTATGTTATGTGACAAAAATTATAATAAAAACATGATATCAAGTGAAAAAGTGTTTTGCAGGGATTCGTTTTATGCTTGGGGATTAGTGATATTGTGAAAAGTGACCATTAAATATTTGAATTGAGCTCGAGTTTGCATAAACAAGGCATTAATGTCTCTTTGTCTTCTGGTTAACAGTGCCATTATCATGAGGAACCTCGTCTATATCAGAAAAAAGAAATCATTATGATTTAAGTTCACAATCCTTCAAAATAAGAAAAATAGGTGGGATTTACCTCAAATTTGCATCTTTTGAGCATTTTCAATAATTGTATTTAGGTTCATTTTTAGTTCTTTTCATTTTTAATTGTTTAGTTGTTTAAGTGTCAGTAATTTTTTCATGTTGACTCCATGTTGTTCCAGTCCTTGTAATACACAACAATTTTGATTTATTTCTTAGGCTCTCAACATCTTTTAGGCTGCTCTCATACATCTTATCGAGTTCTCTTTCTCCTCGGTAGACTGTTTGATGGTCTCTTGGTGGATGGCTTTCTTAATACAGGGGCTGAATAGGATTTAATGTAATCCCACTGAGTGAACAGATGGACTGATAGTATTCTCTGCCCTAATACGCACCTGACTGTAACCCGGGGGCTATATTTATACCCCACTGCAGCCCCTCCTAAAGCCT
The DNA here is from genome assembly GCF_015846415.1 of Triplophysa dalaica. Lineage (NCBI taxonomy): Eukaryota > Metazoa > Chordata > Actinopteri > Cypriniformes > Nemacheilidae > Triplophysa > Triplophysa dalaica. The sequence continues at coordinate 18,558,261 of NC_079558.1, read as the reverse complement.
CTCACTCAACAGTTGGAACATCTAGACATCATCAGATTTCACTTCTCAGGTCTTTAACACAGAGGGACACGTCTTCAGTTTTAGTGCACGAGTCTGTCCGTGCATTTTGCGCATCTTATCGAGCGCAGATATGCCCGTGACATCCACTACCACGCCAAGGCACGTGCATATTGAGTCATTTAGATCAATTCGCCATATAAACACAAACATGCACTATTGAGGAGATCAGAGCAGAGCACAAGTGCGCATCGCCAGGGAACTTCGTGGGAATGTTGTAGTGAAGGCAGAGGGCAGCAGAGCTGCTGTGGATCATTCTCTCTTTCTCTCTCTCTGTCTCTCTCTCTCTCTCTCTCTCTCTCTCTCTCTCTCTGTGTGTGTCTCTCATACACACACCGGCATCTGAGGAGGATTTTCGTGGATTTACAAGTGACGCGGTAAGACGCGTCATGCGCCCGGGTTTCGCGCGTTAAGGAAAGTTCGTGGGAATTTGCGCGCAGAGCGACTAAATGTTGTGGATATTATTGCCATGGTCGGATGAGCAGGTGAGGGCTTATTTTCTCTTTGGGTGGGCTGCACAAGGGTTCGGCTCGCGTGTGATGTGAATGATATGAGTTTGAGAGATAAATCCTCCGTAGATCCCGGTTCCGTCCGTGGAAAACTGTGGGAGTCGCGCGCAGATCTCGTTGGCACGCCAGCAAACGCGTCAGACTGATTTATTGGTGGTTTTGAAATGAGTCCTGCCACAGTTTCAGCCCGACGCGAAGATGTTGCTCAGGATTACAGTGGGTTCATCCTATTACATTTCCCGCAATCTGTTGCCTCAAGAGTTGAATGCGTTTGAGTGAATGTGACAGAAGCGGATCAGATCACTTCTCATTCACACTCACTCATAGCAGGTGAGATTATAGACATGAAAGTTTGTCCGTGTTGTCTTCAGCTGTTGAATCAGCCTTTACAGAATTGTACCATGGTGATCCTGTAGTTACTACAGTCACTAATGTAAACCCAACACGGGATTTCTTCCCCCCAACACTAACTATGATTTAACTATAGCAACCATTTAGACGTTTGGTTTAATTTGTAGTAATACCTAACCTGAATCTGAAGAAAAAAAAGCTTGTTGACTATAATCAAACTATGGCGCAGTTTCCTAAAGGACCAAACGCTGGAGTTTGCCGAAGATTTCCACAATTTTACAATCTTCACACCATGTGACATGTTTTACTGTAGTACCTGTGTTTATCATGCTGAATGATGTAAAACTTCATGTGAGAAGTGCTTACTTGCATTGATGTGGCATTTAACAATCTTAATAATAATAATAATGTTGATTCTGTCATTTAAGAAACGTGAACTTTAAAACCTACAAGTATATCCACTTATCTTTGGAATAGTTTTGTTTTACAGCAGTTACCCATCAGGATTAAGAAAAGAAAACCGCATGCAGTTTGGATTGTCAAGAACGTTCATGGTCTTTCTTGGGTTATTTCTATTTTTTATCAAACAGGATGTAGTTTGCATGTGTGCGTGTATACGGATAATCTCCTCCACTGGAGCGTTCTCATTCATTATTGAGTCCAGCACATGTGTTAGCCTATTTGTGATGGGTCTCCAGGCAGCAGGTGAGCGGGTCTATCGCCATGACGATGTGTTTACCCCTTATAAATATTTACAGACACGTGGAGGTGGATTTTTAAGGTCAGTTAGAACGCTGGTTTTTAACCGATGCGTCACAGGTCTGTTCTCGTATGATATTAGGGAAAACCAACACCAATGCGATTAACCAAATAAAAGTATTTCTTTAGAGGGGCTTTTAAAATGGGAGGAGAAACAAAAGCGTCACGTTGACGTCACAGGTTGTGTGTCTAGTCAATCTCTTCAGGATTTTGGCACAAATTTTGGTTATTTGGTTATTATGGTTATTTTTGGAATGCATACGGTGTCAGTGATGTTCTGCGGGTCTGTGATGGTTTTCATGAGGTGGTTGCTTTGCGAGGGTTGATCCATGACAGCGCTGCCCATCATTGTTTCACCGTTTCTGACCGTCTCATTAAAGACGTTGGCTAATAGGATAGGATTTGTCCTGCTCTCGCGCGACCATAGTAAAGACTCATTCAGCTGGAGAACCCTCATCACACGACACACTCGGGAGCATTCAACCTTCACGTTCATCTCGGCCACCTGGTCTAAACACTGACGTGTGGCGGCAGCGTCATTACTGAGGGCTGCTCACATGAAAGACATGTCACGTGACACATCTGATTTGTGCAGTCTGTGCTTTCAATGCGGGGTTGGCAGAGCCTGGAAGGGACAGAGTGTGAGGGGTGTGAAATAGTTTGACCCTGTGATGGAGGTCCTCGTCTCTGACACAATCCTCTGTGGCTTTGCTTCAGGTCTAAACTCTTGTCAAGGCTTAAAGCAGCGCGGGCCTGTTCTTTCTCTCAGACTAAATACACTTCAGCCTGTAGGCCTTTAGTAGGTTACCTGTCACATTACAGAATGATTTATAGCTGCTTTTCCTCGGCTGCTCTTGTAGGCCGTGAGTTGTCTTTCCAAAACAAGTCCACATCATTCTTAACATACTCTACTTGCCAGGGAAAAGTTTAATATAGAATTTTCCCTTTCCATGTTTTTTAACAATTTGCAGGCTCTTATTTCTGAATGCGGCATTTTTATGAGGTTGTTTTGCATATAACCACAGTTCTTTAAAGCGCTACACACGTTAGTCATGCACTCGATTCAAAGTCTTCTTAAACAGTAGGATGGGGAACAGACAGATGGGGTGTCATTTATTTGCATATATATTCCCATACAGATATCAATTTATGATAAGTTGTTGTTTATTACAATCTACTATATCACTGTTTTATATAAATTGTGGGAGCGTGATAAATAGTTGGTCTAGATTGTTTTTTTTTTAAAGTGCATGCTGTATTTTTTCACAGTATAACTGTAGTTAATGATTTCCAGTACTTTCCTGTTGATGTATTCTTATTGCCAACTGATATCTGCACTTTCTCTATTTCATATGGGACCCAGATTTTTCCATTTATGTATCGTTTGTTAGGATAGGACAATATTTTACCGAGATACATCTATTTAAAACCGAGGAGGAATCTGAGGGTGCAAAGAAAAAAAAAATGGCTTGAAAATTTGTCCATCAGGGGTGCTGTATTAGGCCGTTGCTAAGAAAAAGCAGGTTTGTTTTAATGCTCTCTATTGATTTATCACTGCAGTTGTGGAGACTAGAGGAACCTGAAAGCGTAACTTCTAAGCTTTACATATAGAGACCAAACTTGAGTGGGTAATTCTCAAAGAGCCAGTGAAGTTTGTAGGCGTGTTTCCTGCAATTTTTGTTAGCGATTTTGCTGCATCCTCCTACAAAAATATCCTTTGGAAAAATAAAGTTTTGATATATTTACGGTATGAAATATACAAAGTATCTTCATTATAAAATATGAACTATCGGTGTTGTCAGTTTTACTAAACCCATCTTTTTTCACAGTACATAAAGAATGCACGTAACTACATTGACGTAAACGAACTATATTAGTAACGTCGGCTTTATAAAAAAGTGTTTGATTGGTCAACTTAACAAAATATTGGACCTTTGTTTGTACCGTAGCTGCTCACTGGGAGGCGCATTAACGGAATGGAAGACACACAAAATATTCCCAAATGGTTTTCTTTAATGATGGCTCTAAACATTTGAAATATCAAAGAATTGAGTGCTGTAGCATTTTCTTGTGGCATGCTGCCTGACTTCAACAAACTTTCCGTTTGTTTTATCTTCTAAGTAAAATTATTTATTACAATATTTAAAGGCTGTTGCACATTGGGAGGAAAGTTTGCTACTTCTTATATGTTTAAAACTTTGGTTCACTTAATAACAAATGTTTTGTTAACCTAATGAATGAATTTTAAGCTTTTAATTAAAGATTTTAGATTTTATTTATGTTATGTTATGTTAACTCCATTGATTAAAGCTACAGCAGTTCATTTGATTAAATACTGTTTATTAAGTTAAACTCAGAAGTTAAATGTTCAGTTTACTCAATTTAAACAAGTTAATTCAAAATGACTGAGGGGGATTTCCAGTGCCCAGAATGCTTCGCATAAGATTGGATTTGTGTGATGTCTTTCATCTGATTTGATCTTATTGTGCTTTGACTAACATGCAGTTAATTTATTATAAATTTATGCATGACAACAAAAAGTAATATTGAGAAGAATGAAGCTTGATGACGCTGTTTAGAAGCGTGGAATGATGGGATATGTTGCCTTCAACTCCACCGCTAATGGCACCGCTGATATCAGACGGAAACGAGAAATCATGTTAGCGGAAGAGGTGAAGTAATAAAGTAAAATAAATGTTGCATTTGATGAAATCATTTTATTTCATTATAATGAATTATACCCGAGTAATTAAAACTAAATTGTTAGTCATAGATGTTACAGTAATTGTCCAATTGGATGGTGTGATAACACTGCGCAGTTTTAAGTGTTCAAATCAATCATTGTAAAAGTTGTTTTGAACGTACACACATCATTTGCAATAATGCTATACGGACCGACGGTACAAACTACTTCCGCATTTGTCTACGTGTCACGCGGGTTGCTAGGTCAGTAAACGCATTAACAAAGGGTAACGTGGATATGACGCCATTGACAGGCGACTAAACGGCCCCGGTCCACTGTTTACAATGGAGATTTTCTGAGGATTTAAAAGCAGTTGGAAACATTTGAGATATTGTAAGTACTCAGCTGAAAAAAATATAACTTTGGCCGAGTGTTTTTTGGATATTTGTCTGCAAAATTCTTAATAACTCAACTCTTTCTTTAACAACTTCAAAGGCAATTTTCTCAATATTTGAATTTTTGCACCCTCAGATTCCAGAGTTTTAACGGTTGTGTCTCGTCCTAACAAACATTAAAAACATTATTCAGCTTTCAGATGATGTAAAAATCTCAATCACGAAAAATGTACCCATAAAACTGTTGTTCAGGGTCACATATTTGTGTGGAACCACTCCACATTACTTTTTTATGTGAATCCAACATCATTTTTTGAGTTTAATGGAACATGTTCTTTACTTAATATTCTAATAATTTTGGGCATAAAAGATAAATGGATCATTTTGAGCCATACAATGTATTGCTGGCTAGTGCTACGAATATACCTGTGCATTTGGTTTTGTAGTCCAGGGACACATATTATTTGTAAGGTCATATCCTTTTCAAAATATTTTGAGTTAAAATGAACTAACACCAATTATTGAGCAAGTACATTAAAGAATGGTGTAAAAACTTAATTAATTATTATTATTTATTTTCACAGCATATTATAGTCACTTACCTTAGCAAGTAGGCTCTGTGAACCTGTGCTTCACCGACACTGTGTTTTTAAATGAAGAAAAAAATATTCATATAGTTGTATATAATGTACAACTATATTAATAATCCAGTATATCACCATCACATTTTCTTTTGTTTTTAGGTCTTTTTAAAGTGAAATTCCATTTTTTAATAAAGTAATATTTAAAAAATATATATCATTTTACCATCACATTTTCTTACCAAAGTAATTAATATACTTGTCGAATTTTAAAAAAATCAAAGGAGTATGGTAAAATGTGCGCAAGTTATAACTTGTTAAAGTTAGCAAGACTTTTATTTTGACGGGGCAGCGCAAAGTTTGTTTGACAGATGTTTTTCTCGATGAAATTGTAAAAGACCAATGCACTTCATGCTTACCAGGTGTACAGGCTAAATTATGACAGAATTCGATCCATTGCTTTAAACTTTGAGTCTAGCTCTCAGGCCGGTGCTTAACGTTTCATTTGCCGTTAATTCCACGGCATGTTAATTACGGGTTGGTGAAATAATAAATCACTAGCGTTCCATCACGTTGCATTTCTCCTCTGCCTCATTATGTTCTGACCGTTGTTTTCCTGAAACACACACAGCGGTGTAATGGATTAGCTGTGCTGACAGGTTCAGTGTGGCCCATTACCTTACTGATCTCTGTCAGAAATCCAGCCCCCTCACTTCAGCTCTAGAGTCTGACTGATTGGAGCATTACCCACAATTCTCCATTAATTGTGCTTTCAGTCTGCCAGTGCCTGGTGTGCTGGCACGGATTGGGAACTTTGGGAAAATAAGTTCTTACAAAAGGACGTTGAGCTCTGGGCACAGCTGAGTTCTGGTTATTGTGGTTGGCTTTCGTTAGCTCCTGTTTTCTAACAGTAGTTTTAGAAAACTTCAGAGAGCTTTAGAAACCACATGATCTTTCTCCTTGTAAGGTCTCCTTGAAGCCCCTGCTTATGAATTCAGAAGACATCATTACAACGTGTTGTGCGTGACTGAAATCAATAGCACTGTTTTTGAGTTCACCTGGTTTTACTGGCTAATATGTCAAATAACTTACAAACTTATACAAATATTGTGCCACACTTACCAATGACATAACAATAAAGCACTATTAAGATTTAATATTTAATGCATTGTGTGATGCACTTTTCATAGAATATCTCGACCTAACTTAATAAAAGACATTAAAGAGACCCTGTGAGGAAACAATAAAATAAAATTATCGAACGGTTATGTCATTATACAGTGTTTCTGTTCAAAAAGATTAAACTTGTTTATCTTTCCATTTTTGTTTATGTTCATTTTCGCTTCTTTGCCGAAGGAGATAACGTATTTACGAAAGGATAGAGCAGTTTGTCTGTTTAGGGCTACAAGAAACAACATGATGAATTCCATGTAAGGGGACCCGCAGTGTATGTAGATAGAAATAGCTCAGTCTAAAGTCATAAACACACCCTTTATTATGTAAGGTCTTTATACACATAGATCCTCCAAAAAAGCTACATACAGGCTACATACAGGTCCTTTACTGAAAGTATCTGCTAGTTAACTACCTATTTATGTTCTAAAATGAAAGATTTAGTTTAATCCTGTGAAACTGCTAAAGGTATATCTACCAAAATCTCAAATAAAAATATGTTTTTTATTTGCAGAAGATGAGAGAAACTGGTGAAACTAACAGAAAAGATGCTCTATATATTTTTTAGACATCAAATACTGAAAAGAAAACAAGTTCATATTCACTTTTAAACAATACAACATTCATATTTGTAAATGCCTTTAGGAGAAATTTAGAAATAATGGGATAACCTGGATTTTTTTCACAGTTTTCATGTGTCAACCCGATCTCCTCCATCTGCGTATTAATAACATGAGTTTATGCTGTCCGATTGTGTGTTATACATACGCTAAAGTCCAATTTTGCGTACGTATTATACACCAATCCTTCAGTTGCTTTCAGTCATTTGCCTGGCGTCATAACGAGATGCGTTCGGTTCTTTACATTTCTAAAACTGAATGATTTTATAAATATGTATTATTTGTACTTTAATAGATATTTTACCTTACCCCACTCCTATCCTAAACCTAAACCCACCCGCTTCCCAACGACATAAATTACGCAACAAGCAAACAGAAGTAAGCTACGGGTGTTAATTGAAAACACTGACCGACACCAGTATAAAAGCATTACAATCAGGTTGTGTACTCTGAGTCTACTATAGTCGTACGATATCCTTGTGCAAGCACAGTAGGTTTTAAATGCTGAAGACAATAGCGCTCGTGGAATGTGTGCATCAGTCCCCACTCATTCAAAAATATACTCGCTAACGTAATGACGCAACAGTCACGAGACAGAGGAGAATGCTGTTTCACAATCAATGCATCGTTTTGGTTGCAATTTAAAATCTGTGCGTGCGCAGCCGGGTCGGAGTTTACGGCGGACAGAGAAGGAGATCGCTTCTGGGTCTGTTCTTCGGTCTAGCAACGCTCGGAATAATTGTACTTTTGGAATAAATAGCATCTAGCCTCTGCCTGTTATTTGTTGTGATTTATATTGTATACACATACTCTTAGGTTTAGGGGTGGGGTTACGTGCTCAAACACGACTAAATTGTTCGAATGAAATAATAAATGTGCACAAACTTTTAAAACAACGATCACACCCTACATGTCATGATGACAAAATCTGTTCAGTTCATATAAACATGCGTAAAATAAGCTTCAGTGATATCAGCACCTGCCGGATGACAGTCCACGTGATACATCATTAGTTACTGACAGATCGTTCCGCTGATCATTAACATCTATGTGAAAAGTCTGTTAAGTTCAATGCTCGGCTTTAAAACACGCACGAGTCAATGCGCGTGATCTCAGACAATAAATAATCATGCATCCCCATACTTGCGTGTCATTTGCTGTCTGCTGGTTTTGAGCTTTTCTTGTCATATTTATTAGTTTTAGCATTTGTTATGACGGCCTTACGTGATCACCTCTTTGATAACAGCTATAATGAGTTGTGGAGTGAGCGCGAGTAGTGAAGAGTGAGGCAGCGGCGCCAGATATTTTAGCCAATAATGCCATTTTCGGCAGCCGAAATTCCGGTACATCACTAGTTATTCATATGCAGCAGAATGATGAGACTGGCTTTGTCATGAAACTGACAGGAACTGAACCCAAGTGCAGACAGCTCTTCAACAAAAGACATTTATTTAACATGGAAAAAACAGAACTCAAAATCCCTCGAGGGGGAAAACAAGAAGAAAATAATATAACATAACAAAATTTAAGACTTAATACATAACTTAACTTAGCAAAACCAGGGACATCAGGACAATACAGGGATAAAGACAACCGAACCAGCACAGAACTGCAAACACAAGCGCATTAAATAGGAGAGGAACAAAAGAGGCATAACGAGGGCAACAGGTGAAGGGTGTAAACTGATAATGGGATAATGAATAAAGAAACAAGGGGACAGGGCTAAGACAAAAGACACAGGGCTGTCATGATCCTGTCAGCCTGAACTAGAGACAACTACAAAAAGTACAGGACCATGACAGGGTTGGTCTTGACATGCGGTGAGTAAATAAAAAGAAAGGATTACAAAATAGTTTTGATTGACCTATTCCAATACACCGGTGAGTCACAGAAGACACATTATACGGCATGAGTAAACACTGATCTCCTCTTATCTGAACACTTGAGATGGAATCACATGACACACACCAGGTGTAAACAAGGTCAACGTGAAGAAAAATAACATACTAATCAGTCAGAATTGAGTTCATCTATCAGATTCACACTGAATGTTTCATTTACATCTGAACATCTGGCTTATAAAGAGAGATTTCCGTGGGGAGCGTACGGAATCATCTCCACAAGCCTCGGAAGCATTAATTCAGATCTCTGTTTGTGAAACTGTGGCATAGGGAAACAGGTGTTGTGTTGTCTCTGAGTGGTCATAGGCCATTATCTTATCGAAGGTGCATAGCTTCATTGTGAGGCTACACACAAACACTCATTTCCAGAAATCCAAAATATGTTTGGAAGGAAACGCGTCCCTCGACATACCTGCCAATGGTCTTCCCAAAGCACAACTCTTTCCTTGAGCGTCCTGAGAAAGACCTTTGTTTCTTTGTTCCGTCCTGACAACAGAGAGGATGAAATTACATCCGCGTCTCTAAAGAGTCTTCGGCTTCGAAGAACAAAGGGCCGTTGGTAATGATAGTCTGCGAGTGTGGCTGGAGATGATTGACTCGGACGTTTTGATGTCGTACAAGTGGAGTGGTCTGAAAATGAAGTTTCCAAAGCTTCATGCCCGTATCTGAAATGAAACTTTTCATCAGTATGTTTGGATTCCCTGATGTGATTTGATTCCTGCATCGTGACGAGTTGTTTTCAGATAGCCTCTGTAGTTTTGGCAAAGCAACGTCCTGATAACCAGAACCAATCCGTCAAGATTGTATTATAGATTCAGTCAGTGTTTTTTTATAGTTCCAGCGAGCGTTGTCACACTGTCGCTTATGTGTTTGGAAAGACACCTATTTTCTATTCATGCTGTATATCTGTGTCAGTGACTTTTTTGTATCTCTGATTCTTGAACACCGGGATAAAACGGGCTGAAGAACAAACACAAATATGGGTTTATGTATCAAGGAATTATCCTTCAAGGATGTCCTTTTTTCTCAGATGTTTCTCTAATAAAAAGAAAAACAAATACGACTGTAATTGTTGTTAAGATGTAAAATGAGTGCAGATGTTGTTGTTTTAGGTCACTGTCTGTGTTCACACTACACAAGCTCACACGAGTGTATAAAGTGGTGTTCTCAGTTTACCTCTTGACACGATCACTCATAATCTTAACAAAGCGACCTTATTTCTCCTGGAGCAAGGCTTATCTCTCCCTCACATCCCAAACCTGTCAGAACATGTTGCTCTCTTCCTCTTTTCTGGGATGGAGTTGGTTGACCCTCAGACATGTTGCAAACTTCAAAGGCACACACTTTGCTGTGGGTTGTTAAATCTCTCAGCCGGTGAACGTTATCTGTCTCTGCTCACTTCAAAGAAAAGGTTACATGTGCAGCGAACGCTTCTTCACTGCCGTTATTACTCAGAATCTTGTCCCCAAAGCCAAATCTTTCTGTTATTTATATGATGTAAAGTGACTGGGAAATTGACTCGGTCTGTTTCAACATCACAATCCATTTAAAATGTTTCTTGGGATTGCTTTTTAAACAACAGACCGAAAAAAAAATCCCGAAGAGATGGAACGTTTTGACAAAATCTTTACATGCTTTCCTGCTTGTAAGTCTCTTTGGATGAAATTGTCTGTCAAATGAATAAATGTAAAGTGAGCGTTGTGAAATGCACTGTATTTAAACGTTTTGTCTTGTACGTTGTGTCCGTCATTTTGTCCCTCACGCTGGTTCTGTCTAATCTGCATGCGTTTGGTTGCAGGTGAGCATGCTGTAACGCTTGAAGATGCGCGGAGGTCGTGGCTCTTTAAGTGGTTGGGAATAGGCATCTGCGTTCTTCTGCTCACCGCTGCCAGCAGTTCTCAGGATTCAGAAGGTACGTTTCTCCACCTGAGTTTCTTCAACTGTTCACGACCCCTATGAATGTACCCAGGAAAACAATTTTCACATCAAATTATATCTTCAGTAGGGATGCACCAATAGGATTTTTTGGGCCGATACCGATTTTAACAAGCACCTATCGGCCGATACGGATATTGGTCAATTGCATACAGTACTGCACAATATTAGCTAATTATTTTACATTCAATTCATTTTACTGAAAATGAATTGGAACCATTTAACATTTTAAGAGAAGTGTAAAGATTTTAAGATAAATGTTAAGATAAAAATACAATACAAGACAACATGCTATGAAAATAAAGTCTGTGCTGTTGCTATTTACAATAACTCCTTTGCTCAGACAAAAACATTGGATATTAAGACATCCAACTCATTGCCTCCATGCAGTTCACAACTGTTTTAATATGAACCATTATCTTACATCATATGTTTGTTTCTTTTGCTGTTTTAAGTCTACTTGCATTAAATTACTAGTCTGGTAAAATTTTTTTGCAGTTTTGTCATGTGGTTAACTGGACTTTTATTTGACGACGGACTTTAATTTTGATGGCTTGCCGCAAAGTTTGAAGCAGGTTCTCTCAAATGAAACTTTCCATCCGTGTTTGCTACATCTGTGTTTTCTGCATCACGGAAATCATAGGACCATAATATACAATCGGTATCGGCGTTTTTCATAGTGCAAGACATAAAAGTGTCTACTAAATAAACAGCTATCATGCCTCATCTTTACACTTCTACCTCAGTGGAAGATCCATGGTATGACATAACAGTTTTTCAAACTATTGCCGATATGCCGGTGGTGGTAAATGAATCCGATATCGACTGATGAATATGAATATCGGCGGCCGATACATCGGAGCATCCTTAATCTTCAGTGTTCATGCTGTTGAGGGACTAAATTCAGATTTATATTTTTTAAACTCCTTTCAAAACACTTCTGAACTTTATGCCCCTGGTGGCATTTGCATGTATCCATCACAGAGGAGAAAATCCCAGTATGCATTGTGATGAATAAAATATTGATCCAAGCTGGAATGTGAAGTGTGAGAATTATTGGTTATTATTATTGATTATTTAAATATCATATTTAAGAAAGAAAGAAAGAAGTTGTTGTTGTTGTTGTTGTTGTTGTTACTTGTATGACACCTGAAGATGTTGCCTGTGTAGTGTTTCAAGCATTCTGTTTTGATATCACACAGCAAGGCAGCTCACTTGGGTTTTATAACATTTTGAAATATTTTTGATATGTTTGAAACATATTTCATTACTGACGGCCTATTGAGATTTTCTGTAGCGTTCTGTACTGTATGAATTAGTAGGAAGCGTTCTTCTCGGCAGACTCTATAATGACAGTAAGATAAATGTTCATTTCATGCAGATCGTGATGGGAAGAAACTTGCACAGCGCTCTAAATTCAGTTGTCATTCTAATGGCCGTGATGCACGTCTCACTGGAAACCAGTTACATTTCATTTCCCGCTGGTTGAATGCATGTCCAGTTTCTAAAGGTTTATTGATGCAGCGGATGGATATGAAAGCTCAAACGCTCTATGTTTTGACTCCCCTTCTGTAAAAAGTTGGAAATGAGATTTTATTTTGTATGACTAGTCTCCATCTTCTGAATTAAAAGTGTAAAGATGAGTCATGACAGCAGTCATGACTGTTTCTAGATTAATTTAACATCTGCCGTATGTTTATTTTCAACATTGTTAGTCCACAGGTTTCAACCAATGTAACTCTTACACTGCAAAAAAACGAATGACATTCTTACTTAGCATTTTTGTATTCTTTTATAATATCAAATATCTTTACATTATTAAATCAAGATACATTTTCTTGACCAGAAAAGTGACCTCAGATATTTAGTCTTGTTTTATGAAAGAACATGTAAGAATTAGGAATTATGATTATAACAAGCAAAAGAATCTGCCAATCAGGTGAGAAAAAGAATATTGAATGAGGTACTAAAGAAAAAGTAAAACTAAATTCAAGTTTATTTTTCTAATCGCATTGGCAATTTTTGTTACTTGTTTTTAACATACATTTCTTTTTTTTATTGAATATAAAAATCTTAGGTCACTTTTCTTGTTATTTTCTTATATCAGAAAACATTTTTTTTATCATAAAACAAGACAAAAATGTTTAGTAAGTAATTAATTGAATTAACCCATTGTTGGGTCAAATATCAACATTTTATAAGAGATTTCTCTAACCCAACAGATACAGTAGATATATCTCATTTTGACTCAACACTGGGTAGTAATGAATCATTACTTGTCTTTTGGCTGGTTATTTGCCTCTAGAGAGTTTCCAGATGAGATATAGTTCAATCTTCAGATCGGTCTAGTCTGTTTAAATGGTTTTGCAGTAATTCATTCTTTCGCTGTTGCTTGCTCAGATTCAAATATTCAGTCCTTCAGTTCAAGGTGAGATCTAGAGAAATTGATCTATGTGAAAATGAGCTTCATTTCAAAAGACACTGAGACTCATTGAGTTTTGGTGACAGCTCAGCGGCAGAGATCATTCACGTGATTCATGCGAGTGACGCTGTTACTCTCTCAGCTGTGTTTTCTTCACCGAGCGTGTATTGAGTCCTGCTTGATTCACACATGCTGTCTGTGTTGTTTTAGCCCCTGCTTCATTAAAAGAATTATGCAGATCAGGTCACGGCACAAGCAGAGCCGGACCGTTAGCACTTAAGAAGGTAAATGGTACATTTCCTCCTCTGCTGTCGAGGCCACTTCTGTGATCTCATAAACAAGATTATTGTATCACGGCAGTCCAGACATCACTGTTTTACACGCTTTACAAAGATTACGTTTTGTGAATTAATCTTACTGAATGAAAGATTTAATTACGAAAACACTTTTTTTTAAGTTATTTTAATAACCAGCCTGATTTCACAGAAATTAGTAATTATCTTGGGAATTTGCAAGTTCATTTTCATTCATACGTTGCGAGTAAAAATGAAAACTGAATATTATTATTCTATTAAAAAAGCAGACTGAGGCTCCACTCCTAAACTTAACCATCACTGGTTCAAAAGCAGATCGTACATAAGATTGCACAAATTTATCATTTATCACCCACCTTGTTTTGTATTGCCATGAGATTGAGTTGTATTACGCATTAAAATTGTTCAAAAAGGCCGACAAATATTGAAAAGAGATTTGTTTATAACACTGTGGTGATGCTTGGATTGCATGTGGTTGGTAAATAAGAGTACCTCTTGCCATACTGACGCAGTCATCTAGTGTATTTTTCTCTCAAACAATCTCTCACGCTGACGTCTTTTGGCCGCTGAGGTTCTGTGTGCACTAAGTGAATGAGATTTGATTCTATTAGATTATGTATGTTCTCAGGATTTATGCGCTTGCTGACTTAAAATGAACTGCTGACACGGGTTTCCAGTATTCCGCCGTGTAGGATACCATTAATGGACCAGGCTAAAGTTGACAGCGGAGTCGAATGCGCTCCATTCTCACTTGAACCGTGACCGCAGGTTCGGAAGTCCAGTAACCCGAACGGTTGCTCTCTCTCACCCTCGGCCGCTCGCTCTGTTCAGAGACATGACTCAGGTCAGAAGCGCAATGTCCACTGAATGCTAAATAAGGGAATAAATTGCGGGAAATAAAATCTCATCCATTTTCATCAGAGTTCGCAGCTCTGACGTGCTTTATCTCCGAACGGTCATTAGAATTGCAATAATGTTTCCCTTTCGGTACCTCACATGGTGTGAGTCAACATATTTATATTTTCTCAGGTCAGAAGCGGTTCATCATAAAAAACACGCTGCAGAGTCGTCGGTTTTGATTATGGGAAAATAATTCCATGGAAAAGGGGTCAGTCTTTATATTGAGACTTTGTATGTAAATGTGCCTGTGGGTTTAAAGCGACGGGCCGCATGATGAACCCTTAAAGCAGCCAATTATTTTGTGCCCGCCGTCATCTCCCTGCAAAAGTCCTTCAAACTTCATCTCTTTCAACATGCGTGCAGTGAAATCCAAAATAATTTCAAATAAAATTGAAGCTCTAAAGCAAAGGCGCCTTTACGTGCGCATTCTGCCGACTTCCATATTTGACATCGGCACAAGGACAGATTGATGTATAGGAGACATGAAAATGGGCAGATCAGCAGACAGTGCTGAATGGCTCCCCGAGGAGACATCCATCCCACTCAGGAGGTAGAAGTTGAGATCTTTGACCTCAGCTGTGATGGATGTGCCGCTGGAGATGCAGCGGTGTGCTGCAGTCATGCTGCAGATCCTGCGTTCCTCTGTCCTCATAGTGCAACCACACACAGAAACTCACACGGTCATCCTACCACTGATGGGTACTTTTTTGGTTTTGGGTACAATCGACTGATTTTGTGTATTAACTCTTTCACCGCCATTGACGAGTTATCTCGTCATTTAATAAAAAAACGCTTCCCCGCCAATGACGAGTTATTACGGCAATCAGTGTTTGTACTGTTTTACAGCAGGTGGCGCTATTACACACCTTTGGGAAAAAGTACAGAATCCCAGAACCTAGAACTTATATGTTTTAGTGGTTTTTAATGATTGTTCTGAGTGTGATCTGGGCGGAATCTTTGACAAAAAACGTTAATTATCTCAGCTGTTTAATCAAAGTGATGCATTTTTGAAGAAACCTACCCACATCTACGGAGTGATAAAAAATTAACAAATGAAGATAGAAGAATATGGTTTCATTTGTTTAAAAGCTGAGATTCTGTTCTTTTTTTCTGTTCTTTTTTTGTTCATATATTCTTTACAGAAAATTTACTGTGAGCCATTAAAGTTGGGTGAAATTGTAAAAAAACGCTGGCGTAGGCTGGCAACTTTTTTTTAAAAAGGGGAATGAGTTAAAGGTGCTCAGAAATTCAGTTTAACCGTCTGACTTCATTAGCTTAAAAATTTGGTTAGTGAGGATAAAGTTTGGACCGAAATTGGTCACTTATGTGAACTGGCTATAGCCGTTTGCATGAACCGTATTATGTTGTGATAATAATTTTATACCAGAAATCCCATTACATGAGTTTAATAGGTTGTCTTGGTAATGATGATAGAATAAACACACTCGACGGAAGCAATTATTACCCCAAAACTTTTAATAAACATTCAGTCTCTTAGGGAAATAAACTATGGTAACCAGGGTTTTTAAGCAGATGGATTAGTGTTTGTACGATAGTTTGGTAAATCTTTACTAGGGATGGGTATCGTTAAGATTTTATCGAAACCAGTAGTTATTAATACTGTTATCGATACTAACCTCTGTAATTTAATTCAAAAACACATGATGTGAAAAGATGTTCAACATTTTAAGTTTCTTTATTACAGCTGAGCTTTAGAACTGAAGTTTACAAATGCTTCTTAGCAAACAGAAAATGTCACATAACAAAACGTGTGTGTGTTCCTTAGCATATCACTTACGGCACTTAACAAGTGCATAGGAGCACATCATAATGTCATTCAACATGTATACTTTACATCACTATGGTTATTTGGCTGCTAGACCGTATTTCTTTTATCCGTTCTGGTTTTAGGTCTACATAAATGTAAGTACTATTTTCTGAGCAAGATATATATTTTCGTTCTATTTTTATAATATTACTAGCACATTTACTTCAATTTATTAAATTTAGTAAATAAAAATGTGGCCGAATTATTAAAATCAATGTTATAACTTATTATCAAATAAAGGACTTTTATTTTGATTGGTTGCAGCAAAGGGGTGTTTGACAGAAGATTCCTCGTTGTGAAAGCTCCACAAGCGCAACCATGCCACTCTTTCACTCATGAACACGCAAAACAAGCAGATTACGAATAAATCGCGGAAACCATATGACCCTAGATATCACACATACGTCCAGCAAACTTCAGCCATTTGGACATCATTTTGGGATGGAAAATGACAGGCATCAGCAGCCTCCAATTCGCCATTTAACTCCCGAATACACGGAGATAAAACAACAAAAATATCGATAACAGTATTGTTTGTCATGAAGCTTATCGATACTCTGGTATCGACCCAATTATGTACCGCTCCAAAAAAGAACCGGTTCTCGGTACCCATCCCTTTACATTAGGGTACACTTTATGAAGCATCTGTAAATGTGTTCGTTATTTGAATAACTTATAAGTCGTTTACAAATGCATTATAAAGCAGTTATAACTGCATGAATAAAAAGAGTGATTCTAACAAAATACCTTCCAAATAGTGAGCAGATATAAGATAAACAACATAACATCCTACAGTGTCCCATCTGAAGGCCTATATTGGAAACAACATCAAGATAATAATAAATCTGCTTTCGGGTCTAAAAAATAATGAAAAAACTCAATTATTAAGCATTTATAACATGCCAAAAAAATGTCTCACTATTTGGCAGGTATTTCGTTAGAATCCCTCTTTTTATTCAAGCAGTTATAACTGCTTCATAATACATTTGTAAATGACTTATTTATAAAGGGTACCCTAATGTTACAGAATGTTTTACTACAAATGCCATGGTTAAACTATGATCACTATAGTGAGACCATAGCAAATTAATGGTTACCATAGTAAAACCGTGGTTAAGTGCATCACATTATGTAAAATGTCTGTAGTCACAGAAGCCTTTCAAGTACACGCAATATCAAATAAAGTATGTACTGTAAGAGGTACAGAGCGGAGATGAGATGCACAGAAATAAATTCACCGGCTTGCAGATCAGATGAAGTCCAGCGTTTAGTCAGAACAACATTAACGGCTTGTGTAGTTATTGCGCAACTGTTAGATTGAGCCGATGTAAAAAGTACAATAGAGGGTAACAAATTGGCAATAAATTATCGAAATGAAATACAGCTGAGCGCCCACGGGGACTCAGACAATCTTCAGAAAGCAATTTGGAGGCTGTAATCTTGTGTCACTAAGAAAATAACATAGCGGTGAAATGACGCTCAAGCTCTGTATTGAAGCACCATTTCTGTCCGGCTCTGGAGATCTCTTTCCTTCCTCTGTGTTCTGGCTTGATGCTCCGTATTGATTTCTGCTGTGATTACTCCCATCGGCTTCAGACCTTCAGAGGTGTGTTATCTTATCTAAGACATTCATCCCGTCTGAGGGGCCGGCCCTCGGCATCTCACTTTCACACCCTGGACGTTACCGTGAAACTCTGTAGGTATCTGCTGCCATGCATTTAAAGAAACAGTTTGCACCTAAATTATTCAACGCCCATCATGTTGTTTTAGACCTGTGGCTTTCTTTCTCCTGTTAAATGGAAAATGGACGTTCAGCAGAATGCAGATCTTTTCCATTCAACATTAAGGCATTAAGAGGCTGTTAAATAAAATGACAAACGCTTCATGACAGTAATTGAATTTTTTTGAATCCCAACAACAGCTTTATGTGAGCAATAGACGGAAGTTGAATTCATTATTCACTGATTATATAGCCACTTTTCCAACATCTGTCTTAACCTTTCTTAACCCAGTATGAGTCTACTAGTCTGTCCGGCCTCATTCTTATTTTCACAATGTCATAAATGTGATTTCACATATATCACACCTTGTTTTGCGCATCATAGATTCATATGTTTCATAACCACAAACCAGGGCTGGAAATGGGATGGGGATCTCAAAGGGACTAAGGCCAGGCAGTAAATTCAAAATGTTTTCCAAATAAAGAATAAAGTTTTATGAATTTTGAAATTCACAATGTTCAAAACATGGAGGATTTCCAGATATTTTCATGTAGTAGCCTCCAAATGTTGCCTATGTTTAATAACGTTTTGCAGTGACATAACGTTGATTGTTGATTGTCTTTTGATGATACGTTTTTTATCATTTTTTCGAGCACGTAAGCAAAACCTCTCCGAACATGTCCAGCAGTGAATCTAATCCGTAACAACACAACAGATCTCTTATATTTCACTCTGTTGCTCTCACAAAGTTGTTATATAGTTTTATAAATGGCATATGAGTCGCATGTGTCACGATTCTGTCTGTGTTTCCCTGTTTTTTGTGGACTTTTAGTTTGTATGTCTCAGTTCTTGCTTCCTGTCTAGTGTTGTAGTTTGTTGTAGTTCTTTTGTTCGTTGGTTTTGTCATGATCACTTTCAGGTGTGTCTTGTTAGCCTCTCGTTACCCTCTGTATATATATCCTCATTGTTTCAGTTGGCATTGGTCCGCTGAGCTGAGGGAAAACAAGGAGCGGATCCACGTGCTGTATATTTATTTAATAATAAGAATACAAGAACAAGTAACAAAGAAAACCAAAAGACAATGACTGACCAATGACGACTGAAACACTGGGGATATATATACAGAGGGTAACGAGAAGCGTTCATGACATAACCAATGAACAAAAGAACTACAACAAACTACAACACTCGACAGAAAAACAGGAACTGAGGCAATACAAACTAAAAGTCCACAATAAACAGGGAAACCCAGACAGAATCATGACAGTATGTTTTTGTTTAAGGCGCCTGCCTGCTGTGTCTTTTCATGGTCAAAGTAAGAACAATGTTTTGGGGTGAAATGCTCCTTTAAGAGAACTGGACAGAATCACCTCTGCTGAGAAAATTAGGTCACCGTTCAAGTTACGACGAGCCAAACAACATAAATATGCCACAGCCGGTAAATAAAGCTTTATTGGTGTTTTTAAGTTATGTTGGATGCGTGTTAAAGCTTTGTTTGTTCCGAGTTCATCAGCAGTAATTACTGTTCTTCTCTGTCGAACAGAGTCCTGCTTTTCCTCTGCTGGCTAGAAAAAGGACTCAGAGTCATGAATCTTTTATAGGGACACTAGATAGTTGGTCTGTGCTTTGATACGCTGCTCTCCATCATGGGCACGGTTGCTAAGAGAGCCCAAACCGCCCGGGTTTAATGTGTCAGTGCTGCTGATGTTACGTAAAGCCACACAAACACATCAATCTGTCATTCACCAACGACGTTTAGCGTATCCTTTTTTTAGACGTTCGTTGGGTGTTCAGCCATTAACGCTTCGTGTAACGGGACATTTCATTTCTGTCTTGTCTTCTGTTGTAAATTCAGCAGCCCAGAAGAAAAACCCATTTTCTTCATAATCACTGATGTGTGTTGCTGAATTCATGGTGTCGATTCTTTGTGATTTATACGCTGCTGTCTTCCTCTCATAACTTGGCATTAATTTTGGGGTGAAGGTGTGCAGGGAGGAGAGAGAGAGAGCGGCGGGTGGAGAGCAGATTCTGCGTCCCGCTGTAGATCTGCCTCCGTCCTCTCTGAAGGAGTGTTTATCACATCATTCAGTCAAGGATTGCAGTGTAGCACCGTCTCATCACTCGCCGCTGTAGATCAAGAGTCAGTCGTCTCTATCTGCAATGCACAAGCAAAACCAAGCACACAAACTCAAATAAATGAAATAAGATGTTTGCATGCCTTCGGTTAATGCTCACACAGAAATCTAAATTCTGTCATGGAACGCAACCCAGCTAGCACACTGGAAAAGATCTGGAATACATCAGCTGTGTAAAAACATCTGCTAAACATCTTAGAAAAAGCAGTTTTACATCCATTCTAAATCATAAGCATTGTGCAGACATCTTATCGATGTCTATATGACATCTGACAGCAGACGTCTCCGAGATGTATTGCAGATTAGCACTATGTAATGCAGATGTCTTTCAGATGTAGTGTCAATGGGATTCAATGTTGTTTGGGTATCAACATTCTTCAAAATATCTTCTTTTGTGTTCTGCAGAAGAAAGAAACTCATAGCTGTTTGAAATGACAAGAAATTTCATTTTTGTCTGAACTATCCCTTTACACAACCGACCAGGTTTGACCTGTATTGACAGTGAGTTTGGAAGACCTTTTAGGATTAAACAGGCTTGTGAGACAACTTTTCTTCAAAGAGTTATAAAGTACAAATTTGTTTCCAGTATGTCAGATTTTAAATCGCTCCAAAACTTTTATTGGTATTATACAGTATTTCTGTAATATACACTCACCTAAAGGATTATTAGGAACACTTGTTCAGTTTCTCATTAATGCAAATATGGTGGTGTTGTAATGGTGTGGGGGATGTTTTCTTGGCACACTTTAGGCCCCTTAGTGCCAATTGGGCATCATTTAAATGCCACGGCATACCTGAGCATTATTTCTGACCATGTCGATCCCTTTATGACCACCATGTACCCATCCTCTGATGGCTACTTCCAGCAGGATAATGTCACAAAGCTCCAATCATTTCAAATTGGTTTCTTGAACATGACAATGAGTTCACTGTACTAAAATGGCCCCACAGTCACCAGATCTCAACTCAATAGAGCATCTTTGGGATGTGGTGGAACGGGAGCTTCGTGCATCCCACAAATCTCCATCAACTGCAAGATGCTATCCTATCAATATGGGCCAACATTTCTAAAGAATGCTTTCAGCACCTTGTTGAATCAATGCCACGTAGAATTAAGGCAGTTCTGAAGGTGAAAGGGCGTCAAACACAGTTTTAGTGTGGTGTTCCTAATAATCCTTTAGGTGAGTGTATTATAGTAGGACAAAAGAGGAAATATTTTTTTAATGAAATATGAAAAAATGGTTGGCTTTACATTGCAAGATGACATTAATCTTATATAAAGGCTGATATTACCACTGAACTTCTTCATCTCAAAAATCCAACTCAATGCTCTGTCTGAAGGCTGAAGGTGTATGGGCGCACAGTTGAATTTAGTTTAATTGGGGGATCATTGACAGTGACTGTCCAGTTGACTGTCAAAAAGCTTCCCAATTTACATGAGTTCACACTATAAATATCATACAAAGCTGGTGGTCCAACCAGTCAGCAACCGGTAGTGACTTTAATATTGCAATTAAAACCTGTCAGGATGCTGTGTTAGCATCTCTGTTCTCACCTTCTGCTACAGGCATCTCATGTGTAAATCAGTGGGCGGGGCTAAAGAGTCAGTGATGCAGAGGCAGGTGTTGTTCATCTGCAGGGGGGGTCTTTCGTGAAACTTTTATGCCATACTTAGAATCGTTACAAAACCATTTATGACAGCTTGGTTGAGGAATACTGAAACTTTCAGGATGTTTATTATAGTACGTTGACCTCTTACATGTCAAGAAAAATTCATACTTGCTCCACAGCAGAGTCAAACTCATTTGTCACGCGTCTTTTGTACTGCGCCACTGGAGCTGCTGGTGAAACGGGGTTGTTTTTACATGCTTTTCTGGAGGAAGCCATCTACGGTTCGCGCTTCCGACACCCATGCTCCTGCAATAAATACTGTAATGAAATATTACTTTGAATTGAACTGACCAGACAGCTAAGGTGTGGCAGTCACCAGCCCCTGTCATACCCAATTGACGCCCCTTGCATGACCCCTTTTATTAGGTTAGTTCATCCCAAAATCAAATTTGTGTGATTTTTTTTACCCAGATGACGTTAAACATGTTTCGGCATGTTCGGAGCAGAAATAAAAATATTTAAGTGACATCCAATAGATTTCCTAGCCTCCTCATAGACATCATGGTTATAGTTGTTGTCAATAATATAATATAAAGTAATGGAATGTCATGGAATAGAAGTAAATATTATATATTAGGCACAGTTTTAATTTTCATACCTAAATATCATTCTTTTGGTTTTCTTTGTCTTTAAAGGGATGGTCATCCCAAAGAGGAAAATGCTCTCATCATTTAATAACCCTCAAGTTGTTCCAAACATGTATCAATTCCTTTTTTCTATTAAACAGAAAGACATTAAATTGCCATGACATGTCTTTCTTGATCTTGTGGCATAATCATGGCAGGATTAACTGTTTTATGTGGAGAGAGGCATTTTGGTCCATTTTGACATTCCACATGCTCTCTCCGGGTCTCGTCTCTGTTCCCGCCTTTTCGTCTCTTTAGTTTGATTGTTAATTAGCTCATGCCCCGCACCTGTCCCATCTTGATTTCCTCCCCTTTAAATCGCCCTTGTGTTTCATTGTCCTGTTCTCAGTCATTGTATTCAGTGTGTATTTTGTGCTTACATGTGGTTATACCTTTGTGTCTCCGGGGACGATATTTCCCCAAGTCAAAGTAACTCTATTCTAGTGTAAGTTCATTATAGTTTTGTGAAATGTTTTATTTGGTCTTTGTTAGTTTAGTGTAGTCACTTTATGTTCCTGTGTTTCCCATTTATCGTGTCTTGTTTTCCCCATCATGAGTTTTTGTGTTGTTCGTTGTTTTAATTAATGTATTGTGTTGACCGCTTAATCCTCGTTGCCTGCAATTGGGTTCTTCTGAGCGATCCCTAACATTTCATTACAGAAAGATATTTAGAAGAGTGTTAGCAAGTGAGATTTCTGAAGTAGCTAAAAAAATGTGCCCCAGGACCTTTTTTACAAATCCTTCCAAATACCTAATTTTGTGTTTAACAGAACCAAAAAATCTACAATAATTTTTCCTACTACAGTAGTTGAAGATGCTATAATTCTTACAAATATCTAAATTGAGATTAATAAATCATGAAAAAAGTTTTCTTTTTGGGTTGATTATCCCTTTAAAATGAATTACATTTTGCTAGTTCTCTGGATCCGAATCTTCAAAGTTAGAGGTGTCAGTAGATCATTTGCTTATGGCTGATATAGGGTTCTGAAAACTGCATCGACTCATGTCGGGAACACATTACATTAGTGTCAATCATCTTTGTTTTTCTCTGTAAATATAGAGCTGATCTGACTCATACTAACAGTCCAAATACTGTGATCCAGCGCAGCAGAAGAGAGCTTCGGATCAACATCACTGTTGGTCCTGTCGTGTGGTTCCACCAATATTCTTCTCAGTCTGCTGTGTCATGTCTTTTCATTGTATTAATGCTTGGGGTTGAGACCAACACGAGTTGAACTTGTCCTACTAGGCAGAATTAAAGTGTGAAGCTGGAACTGAATGCACCCCACTAACTAGTAGCTCAGCTGAACGACAGTCTCGTTGTTTACCTCAGTTTCTATCACGCGAGCATCCGAGGAAATGTTCATATTGTGCTTCTCTTTCTCCTCTCTCTCTCCATCACTTTCTCCCTGCGCTCTCTGCGGATGACACTATCTCTGACTCCAGACTGGCAGTATGAGGGTAAGACGATGAATCTCTTTTCTTCCTGAGAGCAAAACTCTATTAACCCTTCGGCCGTCCGGTGTAAATGCACATAAAGAAGTCACACTGTAAATCTATCCGTCGCATGGGTTACACCACTCATAGATCCTCCTTTATGTGCCGCTTGTGTGACTTAATGTGTCCTGAAATTGAAATGTCTTGTTTGGTATGAGTTACGCCACAGTCTAGACTCAGTGAAATTCTGATGTCTTTCTTTTCTTTTCCATTTATTTTTGTCCTTGATTTTCAGAATGCAAGCTCTCCCGATCCGGCCCACCTGCCACCATTGTGGCCATAGACGAGGAGAGCTCTAACGGTAGGTGTGCTTTCAGTTCTCTCTTTTTTTCTCGGGATTTCATTCAAGCAAAATGAAGGATGGTAGTTTTTGAAGCGTGTGGTCAGAATTGCAAACATCAGTTGAGTTTAAAGGGACGGCGCACTTTAAAATGTCCTGTATGACGTCTGTATGGCTCTTTATTGGTTTGCTTTGTTAAAAATCAATGTAGTCTCAGATAGGGGTGTAAATCGGACAGTTCATCGCCATTAGATTCAATATCGATTGCGATATTTGCAGATACATCAGAATTTTTTGAGATTTTGCGATTCGATTAAATTACTTTAATCTATATTTTGTAATTACTAGGCTAGTTTAGACAACAACAAACTAAAAAATTTAAATAACAAAAAGAAAAAGGGGAAAAAATGTCACATAAAATAAAGCTTAAAGTGGCAGCAGTTTTTCAACAATAGTGCAAATGATGATTGAGGTAGTTGTAGGGAAAAAACTAATAAAAAATAAATAAACTATAAAAATACAAGGAAAAGCTTTTAAGCTCAAACGACAGCAATCATGTCTTCTGCCTCTCTCGCTGTGGTTTCACTGCTACAACCGCCTTGTTGTTGCTGCATCGCATTTGCGTTTTTTCATTCACAAGACGAAAATAAACGAAAATGCGCGCTTTGGTGGAAATGCCTAGACGGACGTTACGTCAAGGAATGAGGACGCGGACAGTGTCAAAATAAAGGTACCTCATATCGATATTTTATGTGTGGCATCGATGCATTGTATCGTTAGAAATGTAATCGATCCATATCGATGTATCGTGACACCCCTAGTCTCAGATTTCCTAAAATTTCTTAATAGAGAAAAACAGAAACATATATGAAGAGTAAATTAATTTTGATTTGTGTAAATTTGATGAGAAATGTTTGAGTTCAAACTGAGATCTTTAATAATATTGACTTTTGATTGCAGACTTGACAAATCTGAGCTCAGTTTGATGTCATTGTTGACATCTCTTCTCAAACTCTAAAGAGGGAGATATTTGTCAGATTTCTGACTCTTTTTCTCAAGAGAAATATCTGAGACGCAGATGAGACTTCAGCAAACCTTTCCATTGACTCTCATTTAATCTCATGGATGTCCGGCAGAAATAATGATAAAAAGGGATTACCTTGCTTATGGGTAATGACGGTGAAATTCAGGTCCGCCAACTTTTGTTTTATCTCAGATGAACTGCTATGGAAAATCTGTGTGTTTTCTCCCTCATTTGCGGTAAATGACAGTGATGGATGTGAAGAGATTTGCCGCATCCAGTGCAGAACAAAGCCATGTATGGGCAGCACTAATGAAAGCCATTTTTGTTCTTCACACTTACTTTAGACGTCCCATGATGCACCTCACCAGGGCATGGCGTCATAGATAGTGTACAGTATGTTGCCACATTGATGGGCTTTTTCATGTCATGTCTTTTTATTCTCTTTGTATCTGTGTGTCCAAACACTGAGGCGCTGCACAAAGCCTCCAGGAGACATTTGAAAGCTTTGAACCTTCAGCTTTAGGAAGTGATGTCACATGCGCGAACTGACTACTTACAACAAGCATTCATTTGTCAGAACCTCAGCCAGCCGGTTCATACAAGTATTGACTGTGTTACATTACATTTACATTTAGGCATTTGGCAGACTTTTTTTATCCAAAGTGACTTACGTTGCTTTGTCCTACATTTTACATAGGTATTTGCAATCCCCTGGGATCGAACCCACAACCTTGCGTTGTTAACACAATGCTCTTACCAATGAGCTACAGACTGTATTATTACTGTTATAATTTCATTCCATAGAAGTCTAATCTCTGATTGAAAATTCAACATGAAAAAGGCAAAACAAGTTAAACATGATCTCTAGATGAACGTTTTGTTTTACAGTAAGTCTACAAATAAGATGATAAATGTTAATTTGCTTTAGACCTTAAAAACAAACCTTTGAATAGTAAAGGTGGTAATGAGCCTGTGGACTTATCTCTTTAGATTCTGTCATTGTTTACTCACCTTCGAGTTGTTCCAAATCTGTATAAATGTCTTTGTTCTGATGAACATAGAGAAAGATATTTAGAAGAATGCTTATAACCAAAATATATTTTGCCCCCATTGACCATAATAGGAAAACTTACTTTATCATTTTTTTGTTCTGTTGAACACAATATAATATATTTTGAAGAATGAAGGACAGCAAACAGTTCTGGGGCACTATTGACTACCATAGCATTTTTCCTACAATAGGAGTCAATTGGGGGCAAAATCTGTCTGGTTATAAGCATTCTTCCAAATATCTTTCTCTGTGTTCATCAAAATATTTTATGCAAATGTGGAACAACTTGAAGGTGGATTAATCATAACAGAATTTTCATATTTGGGTGAACGATACTAAGTTTTGACAGTTCCTGGAAGTTTCTGGCATTATGATTCCCCTGAGGAGACTGTTTGACTTCTGTGTTGATGATTTTCTCTGTTTGATGAAACGTTGTAAGATTGAGCTTTTGTCCAGAAGTTAGGAGTGTTCCTCTGGTCAAATGAAGGAAATTAGCTTTTCTTAGGGCCTCTATATAAGTTGGCTGGAGTTGTGCAAGACTCTTTTTGGTGATTTTCTTCAGTTCTTTTCTCCCCTGTAGCACTGAAACTCTAGATTTAATGGATGATGACTTGCGAGTTTCTCGTGCAATTATTTGAGTAAAGGATCACATTCATCCAGAACTATTATCCTGCTTAATGTATGCAATGTGACGCTGTCTTTACCTGAAATTTCACATAAT
Organism: Triplophysa dalaica; assembly: GCF_015846415.1. Classification (NCBI taxonomy): domain Eukaryota; kingdom Metazoa; phylum Chordata; class Actinopteri; order Cypriniformes; family Nemacheilidae; genus Triplophysa; species Triplophysa dalaica. The sequence goes on along the minus strand of NC_079558.1, from coordinate 18,531,107 downwards.
GTGCTGTTTTCCTCTCATTTCGTCTGTTCCTCGGATCCGTGCATTATCTTTAAAACCTCTTGAAAGCTCATTTGTGCTGAAAATGCATTAACTTTGAAAAGCTGAAAGAAAACTCTTAAGTTGTCAAGGGGAAATGGTGATTAATGTTTTAGCATTGAAATCCTGTGACCAGGAGACCAACTTTTCTCTGACGATCATGAGGGTAAAACTACGATTATAAAACAGTCGGTTCTGGTCCTTGATTCTGATTGGCAGAGCCGAGTTCTAAGCCTCTATTAAACGACTTTCGGCTGTGTTCACATTTGACTTTTTTGACAAGAAATATTTGACAATATTTTTGTGAAAAAACATTCAAAGCATTGAGGTTACAAATAGCAGCCGGCAGTGTTCGAAGATAGTGTTTGTGCACGAAGGAGGCTCAGAGAGACAGGCTTCATAGGCAGCGTAATGGAAGTCTATTTGAATTATAAACTAAGAGCGTCTTTGCTATAACTAATCACATATTTAAAACCTAAAATACTCATTTGTCTCTAGAAATGCAATCAGAAGTTATTAAAAGTGGAAATTAAACTTACATTTATATAAAACTATGCTCCAACGCGCGTTTTGGCCAGAATTTAATTTCTTCGAGCTTGAGCCTTCTCGACCAATCGCGTTCCTCGCATGTTGTTATGGAAACGACAGGTCTTTGTCATTGGATAGATGTGAAAAAGTGCTTGACGTAGGCCATTTTTTTCAGAAAATTTAAACTTATTTTAACCTCAAAAGACGCTCTGAGCTGCAGAAAAAAGGCGCTGTCATTTAAAAAAAGAGCTCAGGACTATTTTGAAGACACTGTTAACTCCATAGGACTATAATGTAAAACAGACGCTAGCAGCTCCAAAAAAGAAGTCAAGTGTGAACACGGCCTAAGCTGTTATTAAACACACTGAAACCCGCTGCTTCTTGGGGCTTATTGCTTTAATGAGCACATGTGTTTTAATGACTTGTTTTGTTCTCATTAAATAAACACTGTTCATGTACTCTGGTTAAATCACATAAGTATTGAGTAATGATAGAATTTAAATAGTTTAAATGCATCAAAGACCAATGGAAATTAAAAGGAAAGATTTCATTTGAAGAACTGCATTGTACCTCATTGAGGCCATTACAGGTTGGTAACGGTTACATTAGCACTTCATTACAGTTGTGAGGGTCGTGAGTGTTCAGTGAATGTTGGGTGTTGGAGACGGATGAAGTGCACGCTGGAGGTTACCGCATCTGGTCAAGAATAGATTAACTGTCAGACTCCGGTGACGTTTCTCTGATGACCAGACAACCTGCCGAGAGATGAAGGTCTCCTTGAATGTCCACAATAGCAGAAAAGGTGGAAGGCTGAGAAGGATGGGTCATTAATGGTGCGTTTGAGTGCCGGAATGTGTCCATCGGGTGGAACGACTGTTGATCTACAGTATGTGAGATAGACTGCTAGTAGTCATAGGGGTCAGGCTGGGGTGATGATGTTGGAGATTCTTGTCCAGCTCCAAGGATGAGGGGTGGAATAGTGTCCATTAATATCCCTTTACATGTGACATGCCTTGCATCAGCTCATCATCTCCATTGACTAGCTCTTAAAGCTGACCGGTCTTCCATCCGGTGTCCGAAAACGGACCCATGTGACCCTGCCTTCATGATGACCCAGAGGAAAATGTCAAAGCTCTTTCATAGCTCAGGAGATTTGATGGAGTGTTAAAATATTACGGCTAATTCACACTGAGCAAGCGTGTTTGTTGGATCAGCGTGAGGTCTACTCTACTTTATGTGTTATTCTGATAATCATCTAAATAAACAAATGAAATGTATTCAGCTCTCTTGATGTCAACATTTCTCCTTGAAACATTTGCTGTTGTCATTGTTATATGAGATTTAGAGATTCATGTGAAGCTGTGATCAGGTTGGGGTTATTGAGAGGTAAATGTCTCTCAAACACCGCTGGACGAGGGGTCAGCCGGTGTGGACACATGCAGATTGATCCGTCAGTCTTTATTACCATGTGCCACAGTGTACTGTAGATGTATAATATTACATGAATAGACTAAAAAGATGGTTAGATTTACTTGTGCTTCTACAGAGTTGAATATGTGTTGAAAAGAATCCTGCACCCAAAAGTCAAAGTTATGTCATCGTTTCTTTCTTTCTTTAATCAAATACAAAAAGTGAGTTTTGACGGCTGTCAAGACCGAATTTTTCCAGATATTCAATTGAAATAAAATAAAATAAAAAAGTTGAATAATACAGTTTTGGAGATTTTTTTTTTTTTGGCTGATCGGCCCCTTTAAAACGGTTTATGTTTTTATTTAAGTTTTTATTTAAGTGAAGTGAAGGTCACATAAATCAGACTTTTATTCTTGACGTTCATGTATGACATTCGGACAGCGTGCTGAATTGAATCAGTATTCCTCTGTAAGCAACAGAAAACCGTTGAAAGCGCCTCTGGGACTTAAGGCTATTTAGCAGCTTTTTCACTTTCCAAAGCAGAAGTACAAGATGGTTTTCTTATTTCATTCCGCAGGGAGACAAATGTTTCCGCTCATCAGGTTTAGAAATGTAGCCTTGCAGTCACAACAAAAGCTGGTGTTGAGTACAAACACAATGTGAAGTTTGAGTCTTCAGCTCTTTCATGTTGACGGATGTGAAGGGTTCAGTCCAGCCACAACCAAAACTACATGCTTGTGCTGTCTGGGTTCCTCTGACTCTCCAGTTGCTTACGGATACGTGTTGTCTTGTGATTCTTTATGGAGATATTCAAAGGCTATTATGGCTGCGTCAACATTGTTTATTCACAAATCTCAAAGTGAAACACAGACACAATAGTTCAAGTTAAAGTATCGATTGTTTAGCTTCATCGATCTCATGAGTAATACGTAATTCATATAGAACGTCTCAGTTTGTTTGAACATTTTTGTTCAGTGAAAACAAAGAAAAAGAACTGGTTAAATGAATATAGCTGGCATCTAAGAATTTCACACATTTTCCTGTTTGTCTACAGGAAATTCACATCGAACACAAATATATCACAGTGAATGACTGACTGTAGGAATAAACGGAAAGACAAATGTACGTGTGCTTTTAACTCTAAAACTACAAAATCATCACTATTCAAGTTAATTAAAATTAAAATTAATGTTTAATAGTTTTTAGTATTATTTTGGAAATTTGAATGCAATTTTTTATGCAAATGGTGCTGATAAGCCAGAATAACATGCATTGTTCAAAAGGCAGAATTGTGATTAAAATCGCCAAGAATGTCAATTAGAATTGAATCTAAAGAATTTTCCGGTTTGCTGTGTTTTGTTACGTTATATTTCTGGATAAAATACCTACTTTTTCCCATTGAACACAATATATTGTATTTTTACGGCAGTAAACATTTACAGTATGTCAGGTTAAATAAGTGGTTCCCAAACCTTTTGAAAGCATGGCACCCCGTTTTTTACATGCATTTGTTGTAATTAAACATACAAATATATGTATAATATGAAAATAAATCAATTAAATGCATATAAGCAAATAACAAATTAAGCATTAACAAAAAACAGCACAGAACCTGATGGATTTTTATGCTTTCCATCTTTGATGAGACATAGAAACAGCTCAAACCTTTGGAAAGCTATAACAGCAAATGTTTTTTTTTTTTTTTTTTTATATGATATATTAAAGCTATTTATATTTTAAATAATTCATATTCATATAAATTAATTGTAATCGGGGCACCCGAATTTGACTGCACAATCTATCTGCACAAACTGTATGTTTTGCAGAGAAAATAAAACATTTGATATTGATTGCTACTAAAATTAGTTTTAAAATGAACAGAACCTTTCCATCATTTGTGTGTCCTCATTGTGAATCACAATGACCTCAATACAAATATAATTAACATGAACTCATTTAGTGTAGGTGAATGTAGGTCTTCTCATTGACATCATACATGTGCGTGTGGAATGAAACCTGACGTGGAGTTCAATCCACAACATCTCGAGATTCGTTTAAGATTCATCAAGAGAACAATAACGTCTTGGTTACGTATGTAACCTCAGTTCCCTGATGGAGGGAACGAGACGTTGTGTCGAGAACGACAGATGGGGTTCGCCCTTGAGAACCAATCAACTCTGACTACTATAGAAAAGGCCAATGAAATTTGGCGAATGCAATTTGCATGCCGGGCACCGCCCCCGGAAATCCGGTATAAAAGGAGGCCGGCGTGCAGCATTCACTTACCTTTGTTCTGAAGAGCCTGAGACCTCTCAAACTGCAGCAGAATACGATACGTGTTCGTGGCATAAGGGACACAACGTCTCGTTCCCTCCATCAGGGAACTGAGGTTACATACGTAACCAAGACGTTCCCTTTCTGTCGGTCTCTCGACGTTGTGTCGAGAACGACAGATGGGGTTGCCTATGGAAAACGCCACAACGCTGTATCGCGTCACAATCTCTAGCGAAGCGACGGTAACAAGCCTGGGCGTGTCATCTCGAAGCTTTCGTGAGACTGTAACCTTCCAGTGTGGTGGTCGGGGGGTTCCAGAGCTTTCTTGGAGAAAGATGGGTACAGCCCTGACCGGTAACTTTCACGGACGGGGCCTTAGCTCTCTATAGGCGAGAGGCCGTCCAGATCAGTTTACACCGGGTAAGCGCGACTCTTAATCAGAGAAGCGCTACAGAGGCCACCTCCTACCCGTGGGGAGGAATATGGTGGATATAGGTATGGTCTCGTCCTTGTAGGAGAACGCATGGAACGTGCGGACTGAGTAGTTAACCGCAAGGTGGAGGCCCACCTGGGGAAGCTCATGTGTTACCAGGAGTGGGAACCATTCTCATGAGGATACATCAGACGGAACAGCCCACGGAGGGGGTGTTACAGACGTCCGGTAGCACTAGGTCCGGTTAGAGCTATCTGTGATAGCTCACATGGTATCCCGGCCTAAGGGGGAAGGCTGCTCTGCCCAGCCAGCCCCCAGGGGGTGCTTGTTTGGTGATGGATGGAATGCCTATTCTTAACCAGTGTCTGGGTAAGAAGGGAGGCTGGTGAGGTACCAGTTTCTTAGCGATGTGTTCGGGTAAGAAGAAAAGGTAAATAGCACACTGACCCAACCTGTTAGAGGGTGGAAAGGTGCTTTCGCAGGCATACGCCCCCCCGGATGCCAGTCCTACATGTCGCCACGCAGGACGTGGGCTGACACCGGGTTTACGCGAAGGTTGTTAACCCTTGCGAAGGTGTTTGGGCATAGCCCAACCCGCAGCTCTACAGATGTCTGCTAGAGAGGCGCTTCTGCCAGTGTCCAGGAGGTGGCTAAACTCCGTGTGGAGTGAGCCCTCACTGCCAATGGGCATGGGAGATTCTGAGATCGGAATGCCGTCGTAACGGCGTCCACGACCCAGTGCGCCAGCCTCTGTTTGGAGACAGCCTTCCCCTTCTGCTGTCCTCCAACAGACACGGAGCTGGTCAGAGCTTCAGAGCTCTGCGTGCGGTCCAGTACGTACTGGACACAACACTAATCGGGTTGGGTCTTCCTCCCCTATGGGGAGCGCCTGCAAGTTCACCACTTGGCCCCGGAGGGAGTAGTGGGAACTTCTTGGGCACGCATCCGGGCCTGGGTCTCAAGATAACGTGAGAGTTTCCAGGGCCGAGTTTAAGGCAATCCAGGGACACGGAGGATGCTCGGTGGTCCCCTACCCTCTTGAAGGAAGTGAGCGCCGTCAGGAGGGCCGTCTTACTCTATGAGGAAGATGTGAACCTCCGAGGGGCTCTTTGGGGGGCCCTGAGGCTCCCCAGGACCACTTAGGGTCCCAAGAGGGTATGGAGCGGAGATGAGGCGGATTCCGCCCTCTCGCTGCTTAGGAACCTGGTGACCAGGTCGTGTTGCCCTAGAAACTTTCCACCGACTGAGTCGTGATGAGTGGCAATAGCGACTACATACACTTTCAGTGTGGAAGGGAGATGTTAGTCTCCAGTCTCGTGAGGAGGGGAACACAATCCTGATCAAGCACCTCAGTGGGTCTTTCTCGTTGAGAAAGACACCAGGACGAGAAGAGGCACCGTCTAGAGGCGTGTAACCGCCTAGTAGATGGGGCCCTAGCCTGGGTGATGGTCTCAGCCGTATAGGGGGAGTAGCCATCTTAGGATCTTCTCGTCCCGTCTAGAGACCAGACATGGGTGTTCCAGAGGTCTGATCTGGGATGCCAGAACGTGTCCTTCCCCTGAGAGAGCAGGTCCTCTGTCAGGGGAATGGTTCAGGGGGAGTCGCTGTCCAGAGCATCGGCTCTGAGGCCAAGTGCGGTTAGACCGGTGTGGTGTAACCAATAACACTTGGTGCTCCTGCTCCCTGACCTTGCACAGAGTCTGTACAAGAAGGCTCCTGGGGGGGGGAAGGTGTGCTTCCGCCCATCCCGCGGCCAGCTGTGCGCAAGGATATCCGTGCCGAGGGCAGGGACTATCAAGCGGGCAAATGGTGGTGTTACGGGAGGTGAACAGGTTTTACCTGGGCCTACCCGAACAGCCTCCAAATGAGCTGGACTGCACGGGGGTGGAGTCGCCACTCTCCACGAGGCATAAACTGGCGAGAAAGCACGTCGGCTGTCTAGTTCAGTTTGCCCGGGGTGTGTGGCCTGCAGGGAACGAGTCACCTGTTGACTCCACCGGAGGAGGCGTCGAGCAAGTTGTGTTTAGCTGCTGTGTGCGAACGCCACCCTGACGATCTGTATTCGCTACAGCTATAGTGCTGTCCTCGGAACAGCACGTGCATGTCTCGCACGAGAGGCCGTAGCCTGCTCAGTGCAAGTAGCATAGCCCACAACTCTTGGCAATTGATATGCCAGCGCAGGCGGGGGTTCGTCCAACACCCCACCTGCGTGCCCGTTGCACACTACACCGCACCCCTGCAGGGAGACTTCAGTCGTCACCACGACCTGCCTCATAACCTGCTCAGAGGGACCTGAGTCCGTCGAAAAAGTCATAAAGACTAGGGGTTATGGTGCGTCGGCAGCAGGGCGGCATCACCATGCGCCTGCTGCCGGTGTGCCACGCTCTCCTCGGAACTCGACTCTGAAACCAGTGTTGGAGCGGTGTCATGTGCATCAACTCGAGGGGTATTAACCCGCGAGGACGCCATGTGTCCCAGGAGCCTCTGAATTGTTTCAGGGGGACCGCTGTCTGCCTAAAATGTTCATTTCAGACAGTTCAACACTGGTTGGGCACAACTGCGGACAGGTGTGCCGACATGGTGACAGAGCTGAGTTCCATACCGAGAAAGAGGATGCTCTGCACTGGGGAGAGCTTGCCCCTCTCTTGGTTGACCTGTAGTCCCAATCGACCTAGGTGCCGGAGCACCAGGTCCCTTTGTGTACATAACAGATCTCGCGAGTGTGCCAAGATAGGCCAGTCGCTGAGATAGTTTAGTACCCGCTCGCCTTCCTCCTCTCAGGGAGAAAGGGCGGTCAGGGACAGACCGAAAGGGAGGACTCTGTACTGATATGCCCGCCTCTCGCACGCGAACCGTGGGAACGGCCGGTGTCGAGGAGGATCGAGACATGAAAGTAAGCGTCCTTCAGGTCGATTGCCACGAACCAATCCTGACACCTCATAGATGTCAGGACGCGCCTCTGTGTGAGCACCCTGAATGGCAGCTTGTGAAGGTGCTCTGTTCAGGGTACGCAGCCTTTGGGGGCAACCCGCCGTCTTTCTTGGGAGCGATGAAGTGTGGGTGGTGACCCACTGAACATCTTGGTTTTGAGGGACGAACTCGATGCCTGTTTTGCCAGAAGGGTGGTGACCTCTACCCGAAGTACGGAGGCGTCCCTGCCTCTGACAGAGGGAGAGATGATGCCCCGAAACTTGGGTGAGTCTCTGGCGAACTGGATCGAGTAACCAAGACGGACCGCCCTCATTAGCCAGCGAGACAGTGTGGGCAGCTCTCGAGCTCCCAGGGACTGTGACAGGGTGACCAAGGGGACGGTCTGCTTCATCATTCCCACGGGGGGTGGTTCGTCGCCTGCTTACCTGCCTGGCGGGACAACGGCACGCACTGTCGGTTTGAGAGTGGTGACGGCTGTCGTATGTGTACGACCTCACGCCTCGCCAGGGTGTGAGGTCGGTTCGCCGAGCACAGTCCAGTGGAGTGTGCGATCGGCTGCAAGTAAACCCGGGGAGAACAGAAAACTCAGTGAGTAAGTGGGCGCCAAGCCCTAACAAGGGCCCGGCTTTGGTGACGAGGCAGGAGTCGTCCCGTACCGACCGATCAGAGCCGTGGCTGTGAAGGTTCGGGCCCGATGTTGTTCTCCCTGGGGTCTTCCCGTCAGTGTCCCTTCTCGCGAGGAGGTTGCTGACGGGGTGGAGGTTTCCCCCTCGACCTCTGCTTCCGGGGTGCCGCCTGTGGGGGCACAGGAACCGGAGCCGATGTCGAAAGGGTCCTGGGTTGCAGGGAAGCAGACGTCACGTGAGATCTCGGAGGCCTGTAGGCGGCCGAGTCGCGGCGTGAAAAAAATGTGGTTAATTGCCACTGTCTGCTTCGCCGTCAAAAAACTGCTGAGCGCAGTCCTCGACGGTGTTACCAACAACCCACCCTGCGAGATGAGTGCATCAAGAAAGCGGACTTCCTTGCTGTCACTCTTCTGCACAAGGTATAGCCGGGGGTGTCTCTCCTGGACCACTACCGTGGACATCGTCCGACCCAGGGCCCGTGCCGCCGCCTTAGTCGCCCGTAGAGCGCTGTCAGCGGTGGCACGGAGATCCTGCATTATACCCGGGTCGGCCTTACCCTCGTGGAGCCCTCTCAACGCCCTGGCCTGGCGGACCTGCAGGATGGCCAAGGCATAGAGAGAGGAGGCAGCCTGGCCCGCAACATCGCAAGCTTTCGACACCAGTGATGCCGAAGTCTTACGTGCTTTGGACGGTAGGAGTGGTCGATCCCCCCCCAGGTGGTAGCCGTCCGCGGCACAGGTGCACCGCAGGCGGACGTTCCACCCGGGGGATCTCGACGCAGTCCTTGGCTGCCTCACCATCGAGGGAAGTAAGGGAGCCGGAGCTGGTTTCACTGGAACGGTCCGTGAGTGGAGCGTTCCAAGTTTTACACAGCTCCTCATGCACCTCCGGGAAAAACATGGCACCCGGGGTGGGCGCGGTTTGCACCGCGCACCGACCTCGGGAACCACGTATCCCCGGGTTAGCACGGATGACATCACTTCTGCTTCCTCCTGAACTCGACCGCTGGGGGTGGAGTTTGGATTCGGCAGAGTCGGATGCCAGTCTCCCTCCGATGCTGCGAGCGACATCTCATCTACGTCACACATCGTTTCCGAGTGTGTGCGTGAGGATCCGGACGGTATGCCACCGCCGGTTGGGGAACGTTCAGAAGAGCGAATCGGGGTGCGATCGGCCCGTGAGCACTTGGCTGGCGGGTTTACGTTCGCAGAGTTCCCCGTATCACTAACGCTGCTAACGTGGGTGGTCATCGGGGCCGTAGCCACAGATGTCACAGCCCGGGTAGCAGACGAAATGGTGGCTGGTTCCCGTAGGAAGACAGCCACCCGTGACCGCAACTTCTGAATGACAATCTGCCCGCAGTGCAGGCAGATGTGTCAACGAACGCTGCTTCAGTGTGCTGGACGCCCAGACACCTAATGCAGCGATCGTGTCCATCCCCCTCCTCGATGAGGGTGCCGCACCCAAGAGAACAGCGGGACATGCCGCGCTGGAGAATGCTCAGTCAGTCCTGAAAAGGACTTTTAGAAAAAATCTCTAACACCTCCGGAACCGCCGAGACGCCCAGGGGAAGGTCGTTGCAGGAAGGGACGATCCGCTGTAACACGTCGTAGCACCAGCGTGTAGTTGTAGAGGATTGAATCCTGAGTTGTACTCATGAGCGATGGCTCTGAAGAACAAAAGGTAAGTGAATGCTGCACGCCGGCCTCCTTTTATACCGGATTTCCGGGGGCGGAGCCCGGCATGCAAATTGCATTCGCCAAATTTCATTGGCCTTTTCTATAGTAGTCAGAGTTGATTGGTTCTCAAGGGCGAACCCCATCTGTCGTTCTCGACACAACGTCGAGAGACTGACAGAAAGGGAAAGAGGGTTCATCCATGGTGTACATCAGCGTTTGCTCTTACTTGTTAAAGTAATGTTAAAAACGAACAGAACGTCCATAGATAAGATGTTTTCCAAAGCTTGTGTGATAATGGCGGACAGAAGCGGTTGTAAAGATGCAATTGGTCAGAGGCTGTTTTTATGGCGGGGCTTAGTTAATGGTCAAATGTGTCGGGATAATTCATTCTTTTAGACCAGCTTAAGAATATAAATGGTATTTATAGTCTTTCAGAGTCAGGACACAATAGTCCGGCGCTTTATACATGTCTGATAAAACTAGCATTTGTTCTCCCAGCTGAGGGAATGAGAAACTACATCTCTTTTCACACCATCATCCATGTGAACCATAAAACACAATCACAAAAAGCCGCTGAACACAACCGTACAACAGAACTCATACTGATGGGAGTCAGGAATGAAACCGCTGGATGGAAACCGTGTGGAGAAAATCTGCAGAACAATGAAGTGAAGGCGGACGACATGTTGACGTGTGAGCAGAGATAAGTCAACACGCTGTGCCAGACAAACCCCGCACAGGTGCACTGCCAGCTTGCAAGAGCCGCCGCCTGCTGCCGGCCAGCTGCCAGAAGACCTCCAGGACCGAGCGCACAGAGAGGGACCGGCACTAAAAACACCTTCATCAGCCGTCAGCGTGACACACAAAACCATCTGGCCGCATGCTGTGAGACACGGCTTTAAACAGAGAGGAGGGGAGGAGGTTATTAACAACCTGGAATAGTGCGAATGAGAGAGAGAGACGGAATCACAGCCAGAGGAAAGAGAAGACGCTTCTCATTCTCTGTTGAGGAGGAATATCGTTCGAGCGATGTCAGTGCTGGAGTTTTCTGTTGTATTTTCTCCTCAAGCACACACAAAACTTGTAAGACTGAATTCTCTCAACATTTGAGTTACTGTAGTGTTAGGTGCTGACATTGGGTTTTATTCACAAACCACCCACATATGCATTCATTTAACCTTTAAAAGGGCAAGAGCTCAAAACTACCGCAGAAAACTACCTTATTGACATTTTCCGCTTTTGCCTTTGTTTAGGAATTGCTGTTATTTTCAAATATCTTGTGTCTTTGTTTTCTTGTAGCTCTATCAGGAGAATTAGACGTCTGTTGTCATGTTTCAATTTTCACTTGTTTTGATCAAATGGAAACATTGTTGCACTTTAGATAAAAGCTTACATTTATGAAAATGTTAGAAACGTTAACTCAGGGTTGGTGGTCTTCTCACCACAGACTGTCATAAACTGTGAGATAAAGATGGAGATTGAATAATAGTTTTTTTAGCCCCAAGCACCTCATGTTTCAGTTTTTAACTCTAAACCAACATAAGAACAAAATGCAACCAACAGAACTTTTATAGGCGTGGAACAAAAACTCAAAGACCATTTTCCGTTTTACTATTACACCGTGTCTACACCGGCAAGATGAGATGCGGCAAGAGACAATAGAACTCATTAGAAACCATTATTAATTTAAACTTTGTCCACACCGGACGTGGCCATGCAAGAACAAGTGAAAATAACAGAAAAGATGCTTTGGATATTTTCAGACTCAATAAATACTGCAAATATATCAAGTTCACATTTACTTTTAAGCAACACAACATTCATATTCCTACATGTTTTTAGGAAAAGTAAAAAAAACTTTTCGACAACATTGACTTTTACCACAGTTTTCATGTGTCTTGTGATGCTGTCAGTCTTCTACATTGCTGTTGGACGACTTTTGTCACTCCTGAGGTTTGATTTGGTTGAAATTGAACAAACATTGGACTGAAATGACCACAATACATCTGGAAAATGAACATTTGGAGATGGCTTTTTCCTGGGGCTGTATAACTGAATCTATTTTACATTTAATCATTTAGCAGATGCTTTCATCCAGATCGACTTACAAAGTAGGAGAAAACTATAGAAAGCAATTTGTTCAACAAAAGAACAACAATGCATAGGTGCAGTAAAACAGACTTTCTTTTCTTTGATTCATAGCAGAGGTGACACTTACTTTAGAAGTCAGGTTGTGTTATTTATTTAGTTTTATTTTAGTTTTATTGTAGTTTACTTATAATTTTCAATTGGAGGTTGTGTTATGTTAATTTTAGTTACATAGCTATTATGTTATGTGCTTTTTTCATTTTATTATTGTTCATATGATACTGTCTAATTTTTTTTCGTATCAGTTCTAGTTTTGGTCTACACACAGCCGCTGACTTCTTCAACATCAAAACTTTTCAGATGTTAGCTGGTTGGGTGTGTGGGTGCGTGTGTGTGTGTGCGTGTGTGTGTGTGTGTGTGTGTGTGTGTGTGCGTGTGTTTGTGCGTGTGTGATTCATGTAAGTGGAATCTCAGAGTATTGTTTTAAAGCTTTCTCAGCACAGGAGATTAATTAGAGTTCTCAATTATATTTCATTTCAATATTAACTTCTCAAATTCCTCACGAGAAGTGAAAATCAGACATTTGTGGCCACATTAGACAGAGCTGTTGAATTCTCTGATGTTTGATCGCAGACTATGGGCACAGTTTAAGATATTGTTGAGATCTCACATGATTCTTTCCTCCAATCTGAAAAGCGAAGATCACTAAATGACTTGTTTATTTTATTCCATCTGTTGTCATTAGAAAAGAACAAAACGTCTTATTCTCGCGCCTCGTTATATTTGCTTTTGTGTTATTTCATTGAAATGAAGCTGGCCAGGTCTAGTAAATCATCTTTTTTTAGTTAATTATAATATAGGAAATTGTGAGAAATGCAACTAGGTTTTTTTTTCGCAAATTAAAGGAATAGTTCATCCAAAACATAACATGAAGTCATCATTCACTCCCCCTCATGTTCTTTCAATTTTTAAAGTGGATCAATAAAAGAAGAACTGTTAATGAGTGTACAGAACGGTCTGTTTTAAAAAATGTGAAATAAAGAGCTGTGAGAATTGAGATCTCCCCTTCTGCTAGTTTCTCTTGCCTCAAACATCGAAAACCAAACATTGAAAAGTGCCGCTCAGCGTTCCATCATGTGACATGCAGGGGACAGTGATGATTGGTCATGCACAATGATGTCACAATAACATAAAAGGTGTCTCATTGTGTCTGAGACTGAATATTTAAATTGATTCCGAGTGAAGAGTGAGATTTTTGTAAAAGAAGATCCGCATTGGGACCTGCTCCTCACATCAAGCTGTTATGTGTCCTCAGGGACGCTTCTCATCTTAGGGACTCTTTTCTGTCTGATTACCTCCTTGAAGGTACTGAGCAGTTGAAAATGTTCATTTGTCATCTTCACAGGAACCCTTCTGGTGGAGAACATGCAGATCAACGGCAGAGCAGAAGATCCCGACCGAACCATTTCTTTGTCCTTACGAGACAACCACGACTACTGGGTGATCCTTGACCCGGTCAAACAGCGTCTGTATCTCAACAGCACGGGCCGAGTTCTGGACCGAGATGTAATTAAATCTTTTTTTATGTATCTCTTCATTGCAACAGTTTGGGAGGCACTATGATTAAAAAATAAAGGAGTTATTCACAGAATGCGGTCTTTTGTAATGGGCTGTAACCAAATGGCCATTTCCCGCTTGGCTGCTGAATGCACACTATGCAAATTAATTTTCTCTCCTTGTTCTCGTGCAGCCGCCCTCCTACATCCAGTCCATTGTAGTGCAGGTTCAGTGTACTAATGAGCTTGTTGGCACGGTGATTCTGCACGAGGTGAGGATAGTTGTGCGGGACCGGAACGACAACCTCCCTCGCTTTCAGCAGCCACGCTACTATGTAGCCATTAATGAGGTGAGTTTGACTACAGGTTCCTCCTCTGCAGATGTGACTCCTGCTCACTTTATTTGAGGTTTTTCTGGAGATCACTGTAAGCAATGCTTTTCTGTAAATTCTGTTCATTCTAATGAACGTTTATAAACTTTAAATGGTTTGGTGGAGAGGGCGAATGGGATTTTAAATACTGTCAAGGACAATAGTGTCAATACAGTGACTTATTAGAATTTTAATAAATTCGGTCACACAACAGACACGACACAAATGCACAACCCTAGACACACTCCAGACCAAATCACACAACGCTACACAACACACCACGTAACTCCAGACACAGTAATTAAAAAAGAATATTAATACCATTTGGTAAAAAATAATTGTGACATTAACACCCGAAAGAGTCTCCACTAGCACCACTGGACCTATTTTTTCTGTTCCAGCTTAAAGTATCAGGACACGCAGACACTTACCACTACATTCACCTGTTTCAATGTTTTTATTAAAATGATTCCAAAAATAATTCTTCTTAAGAGCTATTCTCACAGACTAGCAATCAGTTAGGATTAAAGTCTTACTTTTCATATTTCAATAAACCCAATCTAACTTTTGATGTAGCTGATTTAAATTATTTATGACCAGTCTTGAAGTGAAAAACTGAGATGACTAACATCTACTAGCGTGTCTTCATCAGACGCAGTGCGATGCGACAGGCGGTTTGATCTAATGAGATTGTCGCACCGCACTGCGTCACGTCCGGTGTGGACAACATTTTTAATTACAATGGGTTCTAATTCATTCTATTGTCTCCGGTGTAGACACGGTGTAAGCAGTTCATGCGACCGGCCTCAGGAGCTGGGTTGGAGACACTTGCTCTAGAAGATTATTATTATTATATTTAGATTATAATAGAATTATTACCTGAAAGATTTAATAATAATATTTCCACATGAGGAGTAATTTTCTCGTCAGTATCAGTATTACACTGTATTTCATCTGAGCTAAAATCAGGCGTTTGTTGTTAATTGGAAGTGTAATTGGAAAGTCGGTCAGTTGAATCGTGCCAGTGTGAAGTTTTAAACACGCCGGGTAGATTTCGTAGTAAATGAATTGCACTTGTGGGCTTGGGAGCTGAAGCATTTATCTGTTAATGTTCTCAGTCTTTGACTGCCGTGTAATTACCTCAGAAATGCCGTAGTCCGCTGAATCAATCTGCCAGTCACCTTTCATCACTTATTTAACTTCATTGTGTTTTTCACAGCAGATGGGAGCTGTATTCTGACATCCCATAGCATTCCACCAGTAATACAATTCTGGCCAATTTAATAATTATAATTTTGAACCAAATGAACCAAAACAACAAGCACAAAAGGGTTCCAAAACCATCATATGTCTCCGTGTATGATTGTTCTCTGCAGTTTAAAGCTCTGTCCGTTTCTGCACTGCGGTTTATATTCGTCCCTCACGTTCAACATGTAGCGTTGGGGTGGGTATGCAGGAATCTTGTCTCGGTCTCCGGGGATCATCTCAGACTGGATTGAGTGGATGGAGAGCGTGTGGCTTTCAGCTAATTGAAAGTGCCTCCCCGGAGAGCCGTCAGGAGAGAGTTCCCTCATTAGGAGGAAGCGTCAGTGGCCTCAGAAAACGCCAGCCTGTAGTGCCCACTATCGATTTCGAGGGAAATGTGAAGCGCATGACTGACGGGCAGATGAAGGGGACTAACAGGGCTCAGTCTGTCAGTCAACAAGCGCAGAGCTGCCGACTCCGCCGAGTGCTGCAGGAGGCTGTTGAGCTTAAGAGAGACCATGAAGTAAATAATAAAGTTGAGAAATGCACTTGATGGACGCGTGAAGCGAATAGCAAGATCTTCTACTGGAAATAGTATTGTGTGTTCATAATGGGCTGAATAATTTGTGCTTAAAACAAGCAAAAAAATCTGCTAATGGGGTAAGAAAAGTAATGTTGAATTGAGTGACTAAGAAAAAGGTAAAAAGGCTGCAAGAAAATGCGTCTGTTTTTTTTTTGACATTTTTACTGGGAAACAAGAGAGAAAGACTAAGTAAGAATGTCATTTTTTGCACTGAGCTTGAGGTATTTTACTTGACCAATGGCCATGTTAACTCAAAGGACCAGTGTGAGGAGGATCTTTTGACACAAATCCAATCTAATATACATTACTATGTGTTTAAAGGATGTAAGGATATTATCGCCCAGCAAAATTGATTAAATATTATGATGGTCACATGACTGTATGACACGAGAGGTCTTCCGGGCCTAACAGAGAATGTTAGAAAAAACCATAGACGTTACCTTTGTCAAGGTCCATTTGATGCAGTTATTTTATTTAATTAAAGGGTTTTTTAGGTAATTTCTCCCATCTCATGTAAATCAGACCTCAGAGCAACAGTTATTATTAGAGGATAAAGAAAAGAGGATGATTATGGCATGTTTCCAAGTCATCAGTTGTCCTTTTAAATATTGCAATAAATATTGTCCCGTTGAATTTATTCCGAGGTATTATCTTACAGTGAGATTTTGATATGGTTGCATCCCTAATGTGTTCAGAGGTGTATAAAGACCTTACATAATAAAGCATAATAATTTATTTCTTTAGAATAAGATATTACTATCAACCTACACCGCGGGTCCCCTAACATGGAATTCATCATGTTGTTTCTACAGTAACACTAAACGGACAAACTTCTCTAGAAGCGAAAACGTCATCTTAGACGACATCTTAGACATCGACATCCATTGCTTTCCTCTAGCCATCTGTACAACTTCTCTTAACTTCTTTTCTCTTAAATA
Source organism: Triplophysa dalaica (assembly GCF_015846415.1). NCBI lineage: Eukaryota > Metazoa > Chordata > Actinopteri > Cypriniformes > Nemacheilidae > Triplophysa > Triplophysa dalaica. Next base: position 18,514,409 of record NC_079558.1, on the reverse strand, counting down.
CGTCTTGTCAGCATGTCAGAGAGGCAGCACAGGAACTAACGCCTGAGTTCCCAGATGCCTCGAGGTTTCTCCTCAGGTTGGAAGCCATTACTTCCTCTTTTCCCTCTCGCTTCTGAGAGCCGCACCACAGGAGGACGGCCCCACGACAGCCAGAATGAGAGAAGAAAGATAGCGTTCTGTGCCTTATCAGAGCGTCTCACAGAGGACTGATGTTTAACACCGGTCAACACGCTTCAGGCAAAAACTCCAGATGATGAAATGGCATTTGATAGGAGGAAAAAATGTCTTGCTGACACGAAAATGAGCTCGCATGTTTCATGGCACACTTGTTTTTATCTCTTCCAGTTGACACCCGTTGGAACCACCATCTTCTCAGGGTTTACGGGAAATAACGGGGCTGTTGACATTGATGATGGACCCAACGGACAGATTGAATACACCATTCAATACAACCCCAAAGACCAGGTAACCCACCCCATCCCACCGACTGTGCTGTGTGTCTCTGTGCATTCAACCATGATGAAATCATATGAGTTTAGAAAAACTCTAAGTGAAGTAAGCATATCAGGGTGCTCATGAGGTAGATTTAACCTCTCGCAAATGTGAGCCACGGTTGAAAACACATAGAGCCAATAGAGAGAACACACAAAATAGCGTTAAAGATGAATTTGACTGATAGTATTATTTATTTCATAATTGAATAGATATTGTGATAATATCTATTATTAATTCTTCTGCCACGATAATCACAAAACAGCGCTACGAGATGACTCGTCCTCTTTAAAACATGTGTACTGCACCTGTCCGGCTAAACAGGCTCATGAGGTTTTGAAAGTCCATCAGTTTTGTTCCATCAGCATTCTCTCCTCACTGAAGCAGACGGATGATGAATATCTCATGAGTGAGTGTGTGTGTGTGAGGAGCAGGAAGCTCTTCTGACCAACCTCTTCCTTCTCCACAGACCACGAACCGGACATTCGACATCCCCCTCACCCTGTCTGGCTCTGTGGTTCTGAGAGAGAGACTGAATTATGAGGATATCACACGCTACCTGGTTATCATTCAGGCCAACGTAAGTGTGTACAGCTCATATCTGAAATCTAATGATGATGTGTTTTTGCAACAGACACTTTCTTACATGTGTGTTATTTTATTATGGTTTGTAGCATACATTTATTACAGTGTTTGGGGGAAAGACAACAAGTGTGAATATAAGAAGAAATGTCAGACAGCACTTGTTTTCCATGTGATCCCTTGAGAATTGAAGGAGACTTTTTGTACCGAAATGAAGGGACAAAAACCGTTTATCCTTTGAAATAATGTGCGTTGAGGAATCAGAATAGGAACAGGAACTAAGAACTAAGCCCTAGAAAAGTGTGCATTTGTTTTGACTCGTTGCAAACCTCACTAAATTTGTATCTCATCTTTATAAATGTATTGCATGTCTTAGATGCATTTGAGTGTCCGAGTGAAATAAAAATGTACAATTCCTATTTTTTCATGAGATATTGTAGCCTTTTTTGTAAATATTTTACCAATTTCTTTTTTTTGTGCATATAATCTTCAGTTAAATCTGAAAATGTACTTCGTCCTGTAATGACTATACATCTAAAATGATGTACGTTAGATGGCTTGGGCGGAGCATCCGTTAACTCCTCCCCTTTAATTTCAAAATGCAACGGGTGTTTTTATACATCCAATCAAATTGCAGAAAAAGACGAAACCCACACCCACTATTTTTCTCATTCAAAATATCATTCCACTCGGAAATGTATCAAAAAACGATTGCAAATTCCGGTTCATGTGCACTGTAAAGTCACATAAAATTCGTATAGTCATTCGCAAAAGCACAATATGAAACATGAATATTTCTGTGTTAATGGAACCATGTCAAACCCATGGGATCGTGAGATAGATGGCCATTTCAATGGGATTCAAACTCGCGATCACTCTTGTTTGTCTTTCGCAACAGGACAGAGCGCCGAATCCAGCCAACCGGCTCACCGCCACCACCACGCTGACAGTGGATGTGTTGGATGGAGATGACATGGGTCCAATGTTCCTGCCCTGCAGTCTGGTGGACAACACCCGCGACTGCAGACCTCTCACGTACCGCGCCAGTATCCTGGAGCTCACCCATCCCGTGAGTACTGATGTCACCATGCAGCTGTTTGTATTCTGATGGGGCACCAACCTCGCATGTCTGCTCTTGAGAAACATCTCCATTTCATGACAGTTCAATGATGTTCTCTGTAACGCAGCAGTGCGTGTGTGCCCGAGCGCCTCTCATATCGTGAATACTTAAAAGGAAAATCATACAGGAGGCAAATTAAAAACGGAAGAAGCTTTCGTGAATATTTTCTCTAATGAGACTTCATGAATGGACTGAGAGTTAATCCACATGTCTGTTAGTCTCGGGTGTAGAACTGAAGCCGTCAGAAGTCACACAGCTCTGAATCATCTGTGAGATATGAAGATTTCCAGTTAATACCAGCACCAAAGAGAATTGTGAAAATAATATATAATTGTGATAATCTTAAATAATTGACCGCACCTAGCCATGTGGTGCTGGCAATACATAATTATTTACATGTGAATTTGTTCATTTGTATGTTTTCTGGACTTCCGTGCATGGATTTTTAAAAATCAGACAATATTGTAAAATCAGCTTGTTGTTTATTTTTGCCATTTCTCATGAATTTCCAAAACATGTCATTGTAGGCGCTCTTGTGTCACATGGATCAAAGTTCTCCATCGCCACAACAGATGTATGTCAACTGTAGGGCTCCCACCTGTCCTTAATGTCTTAAATTCACTTTTCATCATTTTTATTTGGCACAGTATCTTAGCGTTGTCAAACAGAACACTCAAATCAGTCATTTAGTATAATTTCATTTAGTATTATTTAGAAACTTTTTTTACAGCTTGACACCCATCACAACAAGTAACCTACTCAAAGAGGAAAGAGAATTAACTTAATGAAAATCAAGAGTCCAACTCAAGCAAACATAAATGCTTCATCAATGGTTTTGTTTGGAAAGAGAAAATATCATTGGACTCTGTCGAGACAAATCCGAGTGTAGGTACCAACGAGTCAAAGTCAAGTCCGAGACCACAGACAAATGTCTTGAGTCCGGACTCAAGTACGAGAGCACTAGTGTGATCATTCTAGGCTGGTCTCTGCAGCGTTCGATCACATCGGTGTGATTAGAATATTCAGCACTTTGAATGGCACTGAGCCAGAGATGGACTCAATCCTGTCGCATATCACAACCGTGCAGTGCTTTCAACCACATAATGTTTCATTTAGGCTGCAGACATATACAGTACACGTGCCTACAAGCACAATATACATCTAGAGTTTGTAAAATACACACTGATGTCTATGGTAATTTAACGGATGCGTTTTATTCACATCAGATACGCAGTCTCTGTGTAAGCCATTATTAAGACCGCTCTATTCTTCTTCCAGTTCACCAGGCACTTACATTTGTGTATTATGAGAGAAGTGGATGAGTTCATGTGATGTAAATCCTACAGATCTCAAACCGTGGCAGAAACTAACATACCGCTTATACTGTAGCTCAAATAGAGAATGTGAAGCTGACGTCACGCCCTATGTTGCTTGTTGCTGTGATGCCGCCATCTTGGGAGGATTATTTTGTTTTGATCTGTAGCATTATTTGTAATAAAGAATAAAATGTGCGATCAAAATAAAAAGTGCAGGACAGTATATTCATTTGGAGATAATAAATGCAGTGTTTGATTAGCTATCAAAAATTTTATTGATTGACAGCTTAAAATAATCATGGTAAAATTAATACTGTATGTTAATTTCACTATACGTTGCGATTAATAGCAGCTAATCACACGTAAAGGGTGCGATTAATCACGATTAGGAAGTTTAATCTATTGACAGCCCTAAAAAAAAACACATTCACATGCACATATTTGACAATCGGAACATCAGATATTATATGACATAGTAAACAAGTTTGTGAATATTTTGGGTAAAAATGGCTATCAGTCATACAGCTGCTGTGGCTCTGTGGTGTGTCACATGATATGCAGTCCTGCATCACCATGAAAATATAAAAATATGCAATAACCCCAGCCGGCATTTCAACGTTGATTCACCGTTGAAACAACGTCAGGTACCATGGTTGAATCAACGGTGAATTACCTTTCGATTTTGCAAAACGGATCAACGTTGATATTGTGACGTCGTTTCACCGCGGAAGAAACAACGTTGATTCACCGTTGAAATCGCGACGTCGTTTCACTCTTGCCTTTCGGGTTATGGTCTTCTGTCGACGTTGAATCACCTTTCGATTTTGCAAATTGAATCAACGTTGATATTGTAACCCTGTTTCACCGGCGTACCTGTAATTTTGCTTAAACGTCAAACACTGAGATGTAAACTATGATTTTCGGTACACATAGTGTTTTCAGCAACTCATAAAACTTGCTGTACATGATTTGCAATTGGACGGCATAAAAAAATTCTCTTTCTAACAATTAGATGTTCATTAATCTGCAGTGCAGGGATGAGATGCTTCATTTTCTAAAGAAAAAGTTTTGAACAATTACACCAAATGGAAAAATAATTTTCTTAGAATTTAAATATACATCTATATTCCACATTTACACTTTCACATAATTAATTGAAAAAAATTCTCATTCAACAACAAAGCACTTTCTTAATGTTGTGTTGTGTGCATTGACGACTGCATCTAAAGGGAAAAATTAAAACAGCCAAGATCAACAAAATTTCTATAAATTTATGGAAAAGCTTTTAAGGATGTCAAAGTTATTAGGATCACAATTGACCTTATGCACAGTAGCTTCCCTGTTTTCGATAAGCCAGCTCAGTCATTCTCGCACATTATACATCATATATGTCTGCTTCAATTCAAACATCTTGATCCAGTAATACCAATTTTCTCTTCCATTCTATTCTGTTCTATTTTTTTTTTTTGAATTACATAACATTGTTGTCCTACTGTTAGGTTGAGAACACTATTTTATTAAATCATTGTGAATTCATTAGGTTTAGTTGCCGTTTGTGCGTTGTTCCAGGAAGAGGACGTCCGCAACAGTCACACATCTGACAAGCACACATCTGAGGCAGCGTTGGTGACAAGTTGTAGTCGTTATATTTGATTATTAAATAATTAATTGATCAATCTCATCAAAACATTTTACAATCCTACTAACCATTGTCATTCATTTGATGAGGAACATAGCGTTTTGAGCAGGATTTTCAGACCCTGTCATGCTGTTGGCCATATGCCACTGCAGTAGCATATTGCAGTAACGTTACTATTATTTGCTCAGACAACTTGCAAAACAGTAAAACTAACATGAAAAAGAATCGTGATAATATTGTGAATCATATTTAACACATAAAATAAACTCGATTGGATTGTTTTCCATATCGCCCATCTCTTTCATGCTCTTTCCTTTGGCCAGTCTCGCTTCCAATCTCGCGATATTACCGTGAATGGACAGTAATGACGACGACAAACGGAAAATTTAGCTTATGTAACGTTACACTTTTTTTCCTGAAATTTTGTATCTGTGTGCACACGTATAATGTCTTATCCTTTAAAATCGAAGTAGCAACCGCAAAAGCACAAAATGTCACTGAAGCGGCACGAGTAACGTTAGGCCTCAATCGACATCTGTAAAACTAACGTTAGCCCTCCGCGACACAAATGTGGAAAAGCATTCCCTGAATATCGAATTAGTAAATTCATTCAAAAAACTGTGCATTTACAATTTTCCAAGAACTGACATAATGCGTTTAACTCATGACCTTGCGTATATTTGTGAAATCAGACTTACCTTTTTGATCCCGCGCCCTCGCAGACCACTTTCTATCGTGCTCTTCCCTTGGCCAGACCAGTCTCGCTTCAAATGACGTCCTAGATCAGAAAGACGGTCAGGATAACGGTCATATTTTCAAACATAAAATGGCGCGCGCAGTTTCATTGGCCAGTTTCATGAATGACAGACAGATTAACCAATCATAATCAAAGCAAATAAGGTTAAATAACCAATAGGAATTGTTTCAGTGTGGTAAAGCAGCGCAATCTTTTATTGCTGTTGATAATATTTATACCAGAAGGTTGAAGATAAAAATGTAAATGGATAATAAAATAATAATAATGATCTTAAAAATTTAAAAGGCAGAAATTATTTATTCTGTAAATACATTAACTGATTCAACATATGGATCTTGTAAAAAAAAGTTGATTTATAAGTGTTTTTATTACCCTTTTTCAACCATTTAGCATTTCAATCAAAATTGAAACAACAGCTGTCATTATTTCAACCATATTTCAACGTTGAAGGTTGGTAATGTACCGGTTGGTTTTCAACCATTTAGCATTAAACGTTATATCAACGTTGTTTCAACGTTGAAACAACAACTGTCATTATTTCAACCATATTTCAACGTTGAAGGTTGGTAATGTACTGGTTGGTTTTCAACCATTTAGCATTAAACGTTATATCAACGTTGTTTCAACGTTGAAACAACAACTGTCATTATTTCAACCATATTTCAACGTTGAAGGTCGGTCATGTGCCGGCTGGGACTTTAATTATTAATACACTTTTTGGTCTTTAATGGTGGTGTTGTTACTTTTTTCTTTTTTTTTACGATAATTATTATGAGTTTCAGAAAACATTATTGGGTCTAATTATATAAATAAAAACATGCACTGAAAAGTTATGTAGATGGTTGATTATTTGTCAAGCTTTTAAAAAACTGGCAATATTGAAGCGGTATAAAACACCTCTTAAAACGCTATTGGTCTTGATTATTTAAACAAAAATAGTTTTAGGATATTAGAATAAATGAAGTCAGAAGAATTATTTCCACTTTAATACATGTGTGTCATCTTTAAAAGCAAGCGTACTTGAAGACAAGAGTAATGTAGATAACTTACCCGAGTTACACAACTGTGATTCTGGTACAGTACTTGAGAACTGCAAACAGTAAGAAGATGAAATTTAATGAATGCTTTCAACACAGTTTTGTTGGAAACTAGTCCTGACCTTCAGAGCTTATTGAAGCAAACACAAAGTACTCAGATGAGACATTTAAAAAAGTGCTATGTGGTGAAATGATCATCAAAGCACAAGTGAAATGCCATCGGTGCCACCATTCAGAAGAAACGTACATGTGACCATACATTGTGTTGCTTTATCGTTTAACTGTTGCATTTTCTTTAAGTTTGCTTTTGTTGTGTTGGAATTCCAGATCCTGATTGTTTTGCAGACGTAGTTTCGTTGGAAAAAGTCTCTGGCACGTTCAGTTTCTGATCAGGTTTTAATTATTATTAAGGGGGTTAGACCACAAACCTGAGGCAAAGTTGCTTTGTGCACAACTCACGTGGGTTTTAATTACAATAAACAATGAATTTGTGAAGTGAAACTAAACATAATGTAGATGAATGAGTTTATTAAGAGACCGTTCGTGATTGGGAGATAAATTAAAATCAAGTGTAAACAAATATTTTTTTTTTTTGGGGCTTAACTTTGTCTTTCCGAAGGTTCTGAGAGTTGTGTTTAGCTCTGGAGGTCAAAGGTCACAGTTATCCACCATTACACCTGCTTGAGCAGCACTAAGCCTCCAGCATCAGCAGTGATAAAAGCTCTTTTATAAAAATGAAATCATGGCCATGGGGTATACAAGCCTAAATCAGCCTCAGATCGGCTTGATGTGTGGAGATGTTGAGTTCATTTTTGTAGGGAAACTCAGGAAAATGATGTTCGACTGAAATATTGAGCATTGTTGGGTCCCTTTGCTTGAAATGGCATTCATAACTCATTTTACCCCAGTAATGTGAAGTAATTCTGGGGGCGTTCTGTAACTTAGCATTGTGTGCTGCGTTTACAACCGCTTGCATGACAAATGGCTCATCATGTTACTCATTTGTGAGTCGCTTTAGATAAAAGCATCTGTTGGATGAATACTCGGATATGAAACAAGCCAAGAATGGGATTTTATTCATCTGGAATTGACTGGGCTGTGAGAAATGGCTGTTACACGTCAGCATTGATGCTGTGAGACCTGAATACACTGTATATGTGTATATACACTGTGTGATATTAGCTCTTATAGATAACATTTATAAACAAAAGCCATCAGGTCACACATTATAAACAGAATAGTATATTTGGAGAATGTATATTAAACAAGTGCAAAAAAATAGGTGTAATATGGCACTGAAAGTGACAAGAGGTTTGATACGGGCTCATTTCAGTTAAAAAACATTATAACATTTTTATTTATTTCCCTTAAGCAGACATTGTGTCACTTACTTAATTTGTACAGTTGCTTTTCTGAAATAAACCTGAACAAACCTCGATGACAAATGTGATTCAAACCCTTCGAAACCCTTTCTAAAAGTACAATTAAGGTTTGACGCTTTAAGACCGCATTTCCTCTTGTTTTGGTCTATTTTGCTTAAGAAAAAAGTTAATTAGTTAAAGTTAATTCAACTACACTCAAAATATGAGAAGGCAATACAAGACGACGCTGGTTTGCTGAACGTAGGGATCATGATGGGGTGTAGGAGTTTTGGAGGGTGTGAAAGTATGCCGGTGCAGATCCACTGTTTCTCCTGTAGGCAATTCTTAGAGACTGGAATCTGATATTGGCTTCAACCGGTAGAAAGTGGAGAGAGATCAAAAGGGGAGTCACATGAGCTCTTTTGGGCAGTTGGAAGACGAGACGTGCTGCTGCGTTCTGAACCAGCTGGAATGGATTGATATCCTTTGAAGGAAGACCAGCAAGCCAATGAGAGTATTGCAGTAGTCCAATCTTGAGATTCCAAGGGCCTGGACAAGGAGTTCTGCCGCATGCTCAGTGAGATAGGGTCTAACCTTTCTAATTTAAATGAGGCATATCGGAATGAGCGCGTTGTCTTTGCAATGTGATTATTGAAGGACCGCTGTTCATCAAATATGACTCTGAGGTTCCTGGTTTTTTTGAAAGAGTGTGTTGCACTGTGGGGTGTGCTGGAAACATGAGTAGTTCAGTCTTGGCAGGGTTCAGCTGGAGGTAATGCTCTTTCATTCAAGCTGAGATGTCTTCAAGACAGACTGTAATGCGAGCTGCTACAGTAGTATCGTCTGGGTGAAACGAGATTTAGATCTGGGTGTTGTCAGCATAACAGTGATACGAGAAGCCACGTGTCTGTATGATGGGTCCCAGACATGTTATTTAGATAATAAAATGCAGCAGTCCAAGCACCGATCCCTGAGGGACCCCAGTGATCATTTGGTGAGCAGTGGAAAAAGAGCCCCTCAATGAACCAGTGGAGAGGAGTGCCTGAGATTCCTAGAGATGACAGGGTTACTAGCAGGATCTGATGATTGACAGTTTCAAATGCTGCAGATATGTCTAGCGGAATCAGGAATTTATATTCCACCTTGGCTAAATTTATTTTGGCCACAATAAGAGTGTAGTGAAAGTCTAATATTCTGACAGCCCGGTACACTTTTTCTATACAAAAAATCAGAAGGTTCTTCTGCAATAGAAGAACTTTTTGGTTTCAATAAGAACCTTTAACATCAGAGGTTTCTTGAGATGATAAAAAGGTAAGAAAGAGATGGTTCTTTGAAGAACCTTGACTGAATGGTTCTTTGGGGAACCAGAAATGTTTCTTCTATGACATTGCTGTGAAGGATCGTTTAAGCATGTTTATTTTTAAGATTGTAGTCTCTAGACTTTAAATAATGCTGGAAAATCACACTGCCTTGTAAACAAAATAAATGTAACTTTTACAGCTCGGTCTGTTCATGCTCATCTGACCAGCAGAAGCTATGAATCTCTTCAGTCCGCAGATGAATCTAAGAACACGTATGAGAGGAGCCGGTCTGTGGATGGATGATGATCAGACTCATCTTCTCTTATCAGCTGTCGTTCTGTTCTGTGTCTATTATCTACACTTCACCGTCACCTCTTTATTAAGTTGTCTCTGTGCAACACGTCTGCACTCTTCTTTGTTCCTCTGACTCGTATGCTTTCTGGAGTCCATGTATTTAAGTGTATTTAATTTCACTGGTGTTCCTGTTAAAAGAAAAGCTGACATCTTCTGAATATAAAGTGAGATGAAAGAGAACAGTGTGAGAGCATCACGTGGAGTTGGCGGTATGATTGAATATGATTTTTATCATGTAACCAAGGGGTGCTATTTGCCTGGTTCAAGCCCTTGCTGATCGAGAGAACTGTATGAGCAAAAAATTAATTCTGTGAATGGCATTTTAACACTCGTCACGTCATGTATTGTGATTAACATATTTTTGGGAAGCAACTTATACGAATGAATGCGCTGTAAACAGCTTTAAAGAAATCATCAGCCAAAGGCATAAAGGCAATAATATCTCCTTTCTAATCAAGCAGTCTGTCTTCATTGGACGTTCCCGTGCAGCTACTAAAATAACTAGATATTTCTTTCATAGAAGTGTGAAATCTCAGCAGATCAGTTTTTGGAGAGGCACATCTGTTGCGCAGAAGCAGATTTTGGAAGTGTCGAGGCTTTCAGCTGCACAAACTGATGGTGTCCGACAGGTGTTTTATCGGCTCGCTGAGAGCCCGTGCACTCCTAACTCAACATGAAAGATCAAGCAGAGGCGAGCTGAAGCGCTGTGCGGGAAACAGATGCTTCAGCTCCGAAGTCAAATACCTTTGGGAAGGCAGGACGCTTTCACAGTATAAATGTCACAAAGGGAGAACTGGAAGTGCAAAAATGAATAGCTGTTTTCAGTCTCTACTGCCCATTTCAGCTCAGTCACACCGGCAATTTTCTGTCCTCTTCCACTGCGGCGTACGGGCCATTATTGAGCGCGTGCGGGCTGGTTTTGCTCTAATGGGTTATCCTCATTTCACCGCTGAGAGCGGGAAACACTGTAGGTGTTGTGATCTTGAGGCCGTTTCATAAATGAAATTAATTTGATCATCTGCTTTCAACATATGCATTTCATACACTGGACGTCCATTATCAATGTTATGATGCTGTTTTTACACATCACATTTTTATGCAGTTTCGATTTTCTGGTTTCTGCTCTGTGAACGTCTACCTTGATTAATGGAGAGAAATTCTTCTGATTGGTTGAACAAGAAATCTGATCTTTTAATTAATTTAATTCATTTTCATTTAATCCTAAAGAAAACATGTGTAGTCAGGAGTCTTGGTTGTTTATTTTACTTCAATTTTGGCTCTGATGAACACAGAGAAAGATATTTGGAAGAATGGTTATAACCGAACAGTTAAACTTTGACTGTTCCATTGACTCCCATCGTAGGAAAAATTGCTCAATGTTTTTTTGTTCTGTTGAGCACAAAAGAAGATATTTTGAAGAATGTAAGACAAGACTTCTACATTATATGTTCTTCAGTTTGCTGGTTGTTGTAGTCAGATGTGGTCTTATGTTTGGTCCATTTGTGATGTGTTTATTACTGTATGTATGATATAAATCCAAGGAATATAGGACCCGGGGAATATAGATATGCTCTTCAGTCAGTCCCAAGTTTATTCAAAGGGCATTGAAGATTATTTTTTCTCCATCAGTTGTGAGTTGGTGGGAGGTTAATGAGTCTCCTTCTTGACTAATAACTGCAGTGAAAGGTCAGGTTCAGTCATACTGCTCATACTCAGCCGTCCGTGATAAAGAAATCGAGTACACTCTTTTTCATGACTTTCCATCTCTGACAAGACATCTGGTTATCTCTGTCCAAATCACACTTCATATAACTGTTCAATAAACATCAAATCTCAATTTCCGATGTGTTACTAAGCAGTTTTTTGTTCATTGTGTACAGTTTGAGTGATATTAGTTTTTAAAGAGATAGTTCACCCAAAAATAAAAGTTTACCCTCCCTCGATTCTTTTTAAACCTGGTGACTTTCTTCCCCAAAACACAAAAGAAGATATTTTGAAGACTGTTGTGAACTGGCCTCCATTCACTTGCAATGTACATACAATAGAAGTGATGTTCAGGTTACCAACTTTCTACAAAATATCTTCTTTCTTGTTCTGCGGAGTAAATGAGGACAGAATATTCAGTTTTGGGTGAACTAACGCTTTTAAGTCCCCGTGAACAGGAAGATGCGATTGTTTTCACTTCCGTATTTTGACGCATTTCAATGGAATTTCTAACGAGAGAAATAGTGGGGCGTGGCTTTCGTTTTTCTCTGCGATTTGGTTGGATGTAATAACGCTGCCATTGGATTTTGATATGGAACTGGCAGCAGACTGACAGGTGAAGGGGAGGAGTTAAGGGATGCTCCGCCCAAGCCGTCTTACTTGCGTCATTTAAGATGGATGGTCATTATAGGACAGAAGTGCATTTTCAGATTTTAACTATATTATGAGGGCACATACATTTTAAAAAGAGAATGACCCACACTGATAAACTATTTACAATAAAAGCTGCAATATTTCATGAAATAAAATAGGCATTGACATTTTTAATTTCAATGAGACTTTAAGTACACAGATCTGTTTTTGCATCAGCAACAATTCACGTAGTGCATCTGAGGAGTCAAGGAGACGTTAGTATCCAAACACACTGGACAATTCAGATGTGGTAATAAAGTCTAGTTTCTTTTTTCAAGGTCGCACTGAAATGAGTAGTGAGCTACTTTAGTTAATAATGACACGCGTAAGTAATATCATCAAACACATTAAGTAAAACAAGTCATTTCCCCATGAGTAATATCTCTCGTGACTGTACAAATGTAGCATCTGTGTGGATAATGGATGACTGGAGGTGTATTATGGGTAATGTTCGCAGTGAAGAGGCCGCGAGTCAGTGATTTACGGCCGTCACAGGCATTATAATTACAGGGGCTGGGAATTACAGGGCAACCGTGAGAAATAAATCTTCACCCTGCTGCTCATTTCTGCTACTGCTTATTAACTCTCGCAGGAATACACGCGCTCGTCCGTGTGTGTCCAGGTTCTTCTGTGTTCTTATGCAGCAGAAGTGAGACGGGCCGAGATGTTGAAATGAGGAGGGTGATATTTCTCTTCCTGCAGCTGCTTGGCATTTGTGATGTGCAGGTTTATTTGGAGTTTATTTATAGCACGTCGTGATTTGCACTGATGCCTTCTCCTCTTCGCGTCAACTTCTGCTAAGAAACGCATCACGGTGACACACATTTTAATGTTTGGAAATCATGATTTAATCTTGTTTATGTAACGCCATTATTTATTCTAATAATCTTAGTAAAGTAAAAGATTGTTAATGGATAATACTCCGTCCTCTTTTAAACACATCATTCTTCATTTATTAATTGTCTGTCTGTCAAAGCATCATCCCGCCCAAATGGTCTCGTGGGACCGTGGTCCTAAAGATGTATGGATCTGGGCTGACTTCCGGGTTCACCCCCGTCACCGGCTGTAACTGAGGTGTCTTGAATTAAAGATGAGCTTATTTACTGACTGCTGATGTTCTGTCTGAGACAGGGAGAGATTTACTTCCCCCTCGGGCTCAGGAGACGTGTTCGACGCGTCTCCAAAGCTCATAAACGGCAGAGAGGAAAGGCAGCCTTGATTCTCGCAGACAGACGTGCAGCGGTGGGCGGGAACGTGGATGGCGGTGTTGACATGCGATGCTTGTGTTGTTTCACGGCTCTCACCTCGCCATCTGCTTTCTTCAGAGCCCAGGCCTTGGCTACACGTGTTGAGCTGATGTGACGCAGCGCAGACGCCTTTGTTTCACTGACTTAAAACTATCACAAAACAAATTCACATTAAGCTTGTGTTTGTCTTCACAGTGAGATTACTGTTTTTTCTATGATTTAACAGTTTTGCATTATTAATGAATCAATAAGAAAGGATTTCAGAGGCATACGTTTACATTTATTTGACTTATTTAAAGTGACTCAGAAATTAAATATTTTTGAACATTTTGTCAAAGATTCATACAACCACCAAACTGAATAATGGCCGCGTCATTTGTTTTCAAATGTTACATTTTTAAGTTTGTCAAACCCACTGACAGATTGTTGTTCTTGTCTTAAAGTTGCAATCCGTAACATCTTGGGTAAAAAAAAGTTGCATGCAATTGTATGTTTCAAACAGAGATGACATTAGGTAAAGATCACAGCCTTTCATTTTTTTTATTTTGTTAAATTTACAATTTACCTTTTTTCTTTGACTTAAGTGACGACAGACGGTAAAGGAAAGGTTAGGCGGAAAGCCCTAATATGGAGATGGACTGGGTGTGTTTTATGCAAATGACTAAACTTGTGCACGCTCATTTAAAATACTCCAAATTTACTAACATTAGGAAGAGGTAAAGAAACAAGTTCATGGGCGTATGTACTTGTTGTGAATCAGGCAAAACGTTTTCGTGAGAAGTTCAAATGTGCGTGTGAATACGAAAAATCTACACAATTATAAGTGAATGAGACCCATTGATTAACACAGTATAAACAACCAAATGAATGCCAACAAAAGCAAAACAGTAATGGCATAATTCATTTAAACTGCCTTGCCGTCTGGGAACTCATGTATAAACTCCATGGATGGAATTCTCTTTTGAGATGTTCTGGGTTTTGGTACTAATTTTTATGTAAAACTTTTTGCAACCAATAGAATAGCTCAAAATATCTTGTGTCTTTTTTGTACCGATTCAAAATTAAAAAACAATACCATTGAACTAATATAAGCCGATGTGTGTTTCTGCATGCAGAGTCGTGTGAACCCGGTCAATGTGACGCCGCCCATCCAAGCAGTGGATCAGGACAGAAACATTCAGCCTCCATCAGACCGCCCGGGTATCCTCTACTCCATCCTCATCGGTAGGTGTCCCGCAGGCTCTCCGTTGTCTATATTCAGTCTCTGTTGGCACTCAGGGCCCTGCCGGTGCTTTTCCAGGGGAAGCCGAGCAGAGTTCAAATGCATTTGTGCTTCAGGCGAGGTGCGGCCACCCGCCGGGCTCCGAGATGAAGCCAGGAAGAAGAGCAGCGGGCTCAGGACACCCTGCTGATGCCGGGGAACTCAAGCGTGCCCCTGGAATGGTTAAACCTCCAGTATGGGATACGTTAGAACATCGGCTTTGACAGCGACCTCATGCTTTTAACTGTGGACAGAAGACTCAATATTATGTGTGGCTATTATTAGAGAGAGAGAGCGAGAGAGAGTGCATTAGTGCTTTTACTTTACCTTTCTGTTTGAAGTATAGCTTTGAAAATGAATATGCTACTGAACGTGTCACTAAATCACGATGCCCCTGTGAGTTATTATTTCCAATACACTTGAATGGGAGTCATTTATCTTGTCGCTTCTCGCTCTCATCTCGTGTTTTCAGGGAAACCTGCGTCATATGCGGACTACTTCTCATTGAATGGGACCACGGCCGAGCTTCTCCTCCTGCGGCCCATCAGCAGAGAACAACAGCAGCGTTTTGATCTGGTCATCAAGGTAATAATAACCAAGATGGAATCATTTGAGAATGCTTGCGGAGCTGGGCTGATGTATTTAGCAAACAGGTTGTTATTATTTTATTTCAATTATAGTTCATTTTCATTTCATGCGTCGTGGAGGAATAACACAGAACAGTTTGTGTATGTGTGGAATGTTATATATGATACTATAGAAGTGAGATAGAAGGGTCTGTAACACTTACAATTTGCTCTGGTATCCTTTCCTTCGTTCCGCTGAAGGCGTTAGCATTAGCCGTTACGCTTTTTTGTCTAAAGGTGCAGGCTAGTTGCTTTGAGTCAAGTCAGCCTCACCAGTGTGTGTCACGTTCTTAAACAACACACCTGGAAACAACATCATGTTTATTTCGGTGTCAATGAACATTCATCACGATCAGCTAATTGTGATTTCTTAAAAGTATGCAAGGCTCATGGTGTAAACTCATTGCATAGACAGTTCCAGACCATAAACATGAAACGACATGAAACGATATGTGATTGGTTGCTTGCCCTTTCAGTCAAAATGGCCTTTTGGGCGGGCATTAAGCGGGCAAGGTTTCAAGACCTTCAGTATGAATCTGCTGCATGCCTTTTAATCATAAGTAATGCAGAAATAATGTTTTCACAGGTGCTAGTTTTAAAGAGTAACCAAATTTGCAAAAGTTTTTTTTTTTTACTTTTTCTTATTTTCTTATTATTTACCTAATTTTTTTTGCAGTTTTATCGCAAACTGTTAATTATGCGGCTGCAAAATGAAGCATTTTTGGCGGCAGAAATCACAAAAAATCTCTGCAAAATCCTGTGGGGATTGATGGAGAACGCTGACGTTCCTTTAAAGCATCCAGAGATGATGGGATTATATAATGACAACCTTTAAATAACTTTTTTCTTACATTAACAAAACATTTTAGAATTTCCACATTCAGAATTGTTGTGTTGGATATAAACACTGTATAATTTACCAGCTGACCAGCTGATCATTGATTCTGATGAGATTACAGTACTGTCAGTCTGTCTGTCAAGTTCTGTTTCCGGCTGAAAACCCAAACTCAGCCTTCATCTCTCTCCAAACATCTCTTATACGTCAGATGTTAGTGAACTTCTACACCTGTGGTCACTCTACAGGAGGGAATGTGAAGGAAACTGACGACATATTTACACAAAAATAAATCGATTTGGGGAAACTCTATGGAATGGATTCAAACATTGTGCTGAGTGTTTTTTGGTAGCATATGGTTTGATATATTTTGTGTGCATTATGGCATTTGTGGAATGTTAAACGTGTTTTAAGTGTGTTCGGGGGCCACTGCAGATATAACTGTCAGCCAAGTGAATCATGAGAAGTCACAGCGCAAAACTGTCAAATTGAGCCTGAAGCGTTAACAACAGAAACTGTTAAATGACAGAGACAAGTGTTTCCTCAGTGACTGTTGTAAATGTGTGTCTGGGCAACCCAGTCTCATGGCAGAACGTGGGATTTACACAAAATTCAGAATCTATTTATTTGTGTATATTGACACAAATATTCCCATTTTTTAATGTCACTCGGCACAACTTTCTTTTTGTGTCACTCAGCACGACTTTCAATCAAAAGACTGAGTCTGTATTTACATTTATATATTTATAACCTGATATGCATTGTCCTGTGATGTACCTTGCCTTGATTCCTGTTGGATTTTCCTGTTGCCCTGTTTTGCCCCCTCGTGGGATGTTTTGTTTTGTCATTTACGTTGTTCAGTTTGTTTTTTCCCCCAACGTGGGTTCTTTGTTTTTGTAATTAAAGTTTGAGTTTTTTGGTATCGCTGCCTGCTCAGGGATTCCCTCTCTCTTGGACGGTCTCGACATTTATACATATGAAAGATTCAGCATATTAAAATACTTTGTGCTGACTGACACGAAAGAAGGAGGAAATTTGTGTCAGTAAACTGAAATTAATAGATAACAGTTTGTGACAATGTGAGACTGTGTTGGTCTGGGCGTGAGTGACATCATCTGGAACTTCATTTATCTTTTTAATAAATCCTCACTGTGAGACAGGATATTCCAGACCACCAGAATTTGTGAAATCTAAAAGTAAAGCCTGTGAGGATTCTGTTTAGGCATGAGAGGTAATCAACACGATATAAATAAATGTTATATTTCTTGTTTATTGAGTGAAGAGTTTGTTCATAACAGGTGCTTCTATTAATTAGTGTTTACATGTCTGTCAAGACTTATGCTGGGTTCACACAAAATGTGAACAATTGCGTTCCACGCTCTTTAATACTCGTGAGAAAAGTTTGTTGTGTATCCAAAGCGACATAGGTCATTTACATAAGACATTACAGAGTAAATTACATACAAAGTCAAAGCAAAGACGCAAATGAGCGTCAATCTCATCTTCTGCGCAAACAATTCAAAAATATTTGTCACTTAATTTTTTGGGGTGTAAACCCAGCATTATTCTTCCAATAGTAATGCGAGTTGACAAATATTTACAACTTGTCTTTGCATTGACTTTGTATGTACTGTATTTATTTGCGCAAATCACTTAATTTGTGTTTGGTGTGAACCCAGCATTACTGACTTATGGTAAAACCTTGAGAATGTAAATGTGATTAAATGAGCTGATGCTGTTGATGTTTGTGAAGCTGGCCGATCTGCTTAAACTAACATCAGAGATGTTTTGGAAGCACTACAGTGTGTACTTTCAGAGGAAAGTATTTAACACCAAAAGTAATGACACACTTCAGCTTTAAATGGGGCCGCGAACCATGCGATTTTAAAATTCGCAAATCAATTCATGACATTTTCATCAAGAGACCTCTGTTCAGCAAATGATTTCACTTTTGTATAGCCGAAAGTGTTTTTAAATAATGTCACCGGTAAAGGAGGTATTTGTGAATATAATAATCACATCGCTGAATTTTCAGCCGTGTGAAGCTCTTGAATGTGCAGCAGGTGTGCAATGAGGGACGTTTGGGAATGACCTGAATTAATCAGCTCTGCTCTTTATTTCATTTGAAAGGGCAAGTCTGCAGATAGTGTTAAGCCCTGGTGAATCATCTGTTGTTATTCTTGTGTATGAGCAACAGCCGTAATCCATGAAAGCAGTGGATTCACACTTGGTGTTGTGTGGGTCCGTCATCCATTGCGTTGTGTGATTTTCCGTAGGCAGAGCAAGATAACGGACATCCTCTGCCGGCGTTCGCCAATCTCCACATCGAGGTGCTTGATGAGAACAATCAGGCGCCGTATTTCCAGGTAGCCACTTATCAGGGCTTCATCTCTGAATCAGCTCCGCCGGGCACGACGATCTCCAGCAGTGCCAATCTCTCCAGCCCTCTCGCCATCATCGCTCTGGACAACGACATCGAGGAGGTGAGCGGTTCAAGTGTCCCGTGAGACGTGTGTGCGTATGGAAATGTTCCTGTGAAGCTCCTGCTCTGTGAAGCGTTCAGAGAACCAAATTAAATAGCAGACGGCATCACAGATACAGTCTCAGGACTGTTGAGGAGGAGCTTTATGAGCGTTCAGTGTAATTATGTCTGCATCATTGACTTTAAACGCGCGATACGTACTTCATAGATTAATTCATCTGAAATTCACTCAATTTTGGTAGCTTAACGCCATCATTAAAGCGCCAAAATGCACATACAGTACATTAGACTAACCTAAAGTAATAAAAGAACAATATTTTATTTGATAAACATATCGTCACACATTTATTACTGTAAATTATTGGGATTACTTTAAAGATGGATGTCTGTGCTTTTTGGAGCTTTAACATGATCTCTATATGGACATGACAGATATTTTTGTAAAAAAAAGATTTATATGATGTTTTCCATTTTGGTGAAGTTCTCCTTTTAAGAATCAGTAAAATTAAGATCCTCATGTTATGTTCTCGCCTTCATGTCATTCCAAAATAATTTATTCTCATGCTATGAAGACATGATGATGTATAAAGAACAACTATAGAATGAAAAATAATACATAAGCGTTTATTCTTAAAACAGATAAATGCGTTAGAAAGTTCATGAGAGTTGACCTCATTGGTGTCTGTAGAATACTATATGACGTGTGTGTTTGTGTCTCATGTGAAGCTGAAAGCTGGAGATGTGGCTGTAGGTATAAATGAATGCAGTGTGATGTCTCGTCTCTTTCTCTCAGTTTGTCTGATGTTTTGCATGATTTCTACTCTCTGGCATCTTCATTGATTGCCGTTTGTATTTTAAACTGACTGACAATGAATCTAATGTATGAAAAAATCAGAGCAAAGAGGCTATAGAGGTGCAAAATGAACTATGTCGCAATTTAAATCTGTCCTTTCTGTGCCACAAACAGTATTTGCAAATAATAATTCGGACAGTTGTCTCTGTTCTGAGTCATAACAGAAAATTCCTACGTTTATAAGAACTTTATATAGTCCTGTTTTTAGATTTGTCCTGTTGTTTTAACATGAAGCAAAAACACACAGCTGTATTTATATTAGCTAAAGATTTTTCAACGCTGGAAAAAGATATCCCCTTTTGTTAGGTTATGTAAGCAAGTGCATTAGCAAATGTTAATTCATTGTACAGTATTATCAACAAAAAGTCATGAAGATGCTCATCAGAATGTCATAATAAGAAAACTGCTCAAGGTTGAATTGTCATCACATCGCAGGTGTTTGTCATCAACACAGTTCAAAACAGCATCTGAAACCAAAAAAAACTGAACATTCAATGATTGATTGTAAAAATTGCTTATCTTGGGAGGTGCAAATAATTACAGTATGAACTATTTTATTTCACGTTTCTCTTTTAGGAGGTTTGCAATTTGCTCAAACAAAATGTAGGTCATGTGCTTATACCAGCAATAAATGTGAAATTGATGTCAACATTACAAGACGCAAATTTATCATAATGATGTTGATGATTGGAGAATCACAGAGAAGACAGCTGAGATCTTCAGTGATAGATGAAATCATCTTCATAATGTTTCTATGGTCATTACCTAAAAGTTTCAGCCTAGTGCAGATGAAATGATTGTTAGATCATTAGAAACTTTATTTGACCAAATAAATTATTTTGAGTTGTGAAAGGATTTTGACTTTTTGGAAGACTGTAACTCCTGTAGAAGAACACCAAGAATTATAACTATAACTATAGAGAATGTGAAGCTGACGTCACGCCCTATGTTGCATGTTTCAGTGGCTCCGCCATCTTGGGAGGATCAAACTCCACTGCTATTATTGTTTTGATCTGAAGCGTTACATGTTTTGCTTGATATATGGTGAAATCGATAGTGAAGAACCATGGGCTATTCATGAACGACTGTGCGTAATGCTATTGCAGTTTTTAACACAGCAAGATCAATCTACCATAGTTATATTTCCTAATCAAGCAAGACAAACAAAACACTGCATTGAGCACACTAGCAGCTGTCCTCCCAAGATGGCGCAACATTCAACACGGAGCGACGTTGATTAACTAGCTCTATAATGATAACTACTTTAATATATCCACGCCAGTGGATGCTTAAGCCTTAAGGATAGTTCCCTTTTATACAAACAGTACACCTGACAGAAATTTCGACATCGGGATAGTACGCACAACGCCAGAATTTTGTTAACTAGCGTCCAAAGTACACACAGATCAAGCATGCGCATTCCATTTCTTTCAGTAATTAGTTAAACCACCAGGTAACAATGGTGTCCTGGGAGCATCGATTCAAGGTAGTAGAACAAAAACCTGACAACTGTAGGCCGGAAGAGGCAATGCAATTTGATGTAACACGCATGCGTCAACACCCATGTGTACGCGTATGATTTGAAGGAAGTATACTTTGCAAGGCTGTGCGTTGGGCTGGAAAAAAAAAGAAGTATTCCACGGACATAGCATTATTTATTCCATGCATGTTAATTTTTTTAAAGGGATTGTTCATAAATAATAAAAAATCTGTCATTTACTCACTCTCAAACTGTTCCATATCTGTAAAAAATTCTTTGTTCTGTAAAACACAAAGAAAGATATTCGGATCAATGTCAGTAACCAAACAGATCTCACCCCCATTGACTCCCATAGAATTTATTTTCAATACTTTTTATCAGAACAAAGATATGTATGTAGGTTTGGAACAATCTGACAGTGAGTAAATGATGACAGAAGTTTCATTTTGCTGAGCTATCCCTTTAATTGTGTGAGCACTTTCCTTTAGAATCAGTTTTGATAGTCTGTTTGTCTTTTATTGTCCATCTGCTGAAGAAAATCACACTGTATCGTAACATCATTATAGTGGTGCGGAGTCTCAATTTTGGAATGTTTTTTTTAAGCTTAATCTTTGTAGTTATGGTTCTTGGTGATATTAATGCTCCTGATTAATTTACATCAGAGAGATCAATGTCTGCTGCAACGCCGCTCAGAGATTATTGACCTTGTTTTCAGAGATTCTCTTAAAACTGCGTGTGGTGTTTCACAATAGGACTCAAATAACACATTCTTGGTGTAGTGATGGTGAATTCACTGAGAATGAATTTCAGCCTTTAAATTCATATATAAATGTCAGATAATGGCACAAACATCACGACTGCACAGCATCACATCTCTTTAAAACGCGGTTCAGTTTTGATGCTCTTCTCATCACTAGACACGTCACACAAATTCAAAGACTCAATCTATAAGAAAACTCATTCGTATCAAAAGCGAGGTGTTAAAGAGAATGTGAAGGACTGGTGGTAGTGAATAGTGAACGAGAGTCTGAGATAACTCTCACATAAGTGGCACAACTTATTGTTAGTGAATTCATCACTTAGTCATTTAGCCGTCTGTATGTTCTGATGTCTTTGCCTTCTGACACGAGGAGCTTATGATGATTTATTTCCACCGCAGTCGAAAGATCCCATGGTGCACATCTCTCTGGACAACTACAACAGCATGTTCTCAGTGACGCCCAGCGGGATCACGCGCTACCTGACGCTGCTGAGGCCTGTGGACCGTGAAGAACAGCAGACGTATGGCTTGACGGTAAGGGCTCTGTGCCACCTTCCTTTGGCAAACCTGCTCAACTCCATCCCTGTCACTGCAGCTTCAAGCGTTTACGTCAAGGACTGAACTCGCACGGCTTTCTCGCTCAGGGATGATTTTTAAAACAGCATATAACACGCTTAAGGAATTTAGATCCGTTTTAAAGCACACGCCATGTGGTGATGTACAGATTGTCTTCTTCATGTGAATGTGGACGGGTGGTGTTTGTTTACATTATTCTCTCTGAGTGGAAACGTTGCGGTTCTTATCATTTAATTGTTCAGAAGTTTAATTCTTTTAGCTAAATCACATTGAAGCCATTGCAGATAAAGCGCAAACAAGAAATTGCCGTGGTTAGTTAAGAGAGTATTGTTTAAAGTTGCAGTATAATAAATCAAGCTGCACAAATCTCACAAACACCTCCGTCGCATCGGCTGATTCTCTCACGTCACACAAAAGAAAACAATCTTATTTCACTGCATTGTTGTGTCACAGTGTCTGTTTTACTGGAGAATGAGTTTAAATGAGCGTTCATTGTTGTTGTAATCTCTGACTGACATTACTGTGATACACCGGCATGTATTCTAGCTGTCTGCTTGTTAAATGAGAAAAAACAATAGTATTTTTTGGAGGTGGGATCAGGAATGATGATAGTTTGGTTCATACCATTGTAACCCAAACAAAAGATACACATTACTGTTCCTCTGGGTTATTTAAAGACATGTACTGCAATTCTGCCTGTTGGCACACTTGTTTATACAGGCGTACTGTCTTTAAAGTCCCAGTGAAATGAAAAACGACAATTCTTGTTTTTTCATGAACAGGAATTGAGCGTTTACAGTAAATAGCTTTTCAATGTGGGTCATTTTCTGTTTAAAGTTCATGTGCTCTCATAATCTTCAGTTCAAATCTGATATTGCACTTCCTCCCTGAAATGACTATCCATCTCAAATGACGTATGTTAGATGATTTGGGTGGAGCATCTGTTAACTCCTCCCCTTCAGCTGTCAGTCTGCTGCCAGTTTCATTTCAGAATGAATGCAACAGCTGTTGACTTAAGCTCAAGCCACGCCCAGTCATTTTCTCCTTTGAAATTCCTTTTTACTCGGAAATATGTCAGAACATCCGGTTCATGGGGACTTTAAATGCTCTTTCTGTGTGTATGACATAACCTTAAACATTTTTGAATTGAAAAACATGAAGATAAACAGTTATATTGTGTCCAGAGATATCTTGCCTCTCTCAGTGTGACAGTACTAGAGAAAAAACGTACGACCACCAATGTTTGACTAATAAAAAGACTTTAGATCTCTTCGGAGGTTGGCCAACATGTCATTAAAGGGGCGGGGTTAAGGGTAAGGAGGTGTGGTTGAATGTCGGGGTGATCTGATTTTGTAGCAGTACTCAGTGTACTCCCGTTTCCTCCCACTGCCCAAAGTCATTCAGGATAGGTTGATTGAGGATTCCAAACTGTCCCTCCCCTGACTTGTGTATGTATCGACTTGTGTATAGATTGACTAGTTCTTGCCATGAATAAAGCCTCATAGAGCGTTCCCACCAAACGCGATTTGCTCAAATAAATCGCTCTATTCTATTTTGCCAAAGTTCAGATTTTACAACTCGTGCGTTACACACATCAAACGCCAGAAACAATAATTTAGTTCTTAGCAAACGTTAATCTGCTAATATAACTTCTTATACAGACTGATGGGCAAAAGGGCAAAAGGCTTCTGTTTATAACATACATTAATAATTATAAATAAAAACAGACAATAGTCATTTAATGGTCATTTTTAGGTCAGTTACCTTTATTATTGCAAAAAAGAATAATTTGCTAGGTAGTGTGCACTATATATGGTCTTTGTGGTCCAGCAGTGGATATAGTCTATTGCTGCATCCCAATTTGCATACTATCCATCCTAAATAGTATTCGAAAATAGAATTAGTGTTTCCCAAATCATAGTATGCTGAAGGAGTATTCTCCAAGCACCCGGATGGTCTACTGTTTCCGGTGAAAATTGGAAGTGTGAATCCATGGACACTTAACGGCTGATATTACCCACAACTCACGGCGAGAGGGCGGAGTTTAGTGAAGCTACACTGGATTAAACAAATTAAATAAAAGATGCTTCGCTACATTATTAAATGTAAGCATACAGTAAACCAATGAATACGTACATAACTGTTACGAATATAAAAATACAGCTCTTGCATTTAAGGATCACATTGTCATCTAGGCAACAACAGCAACTTCCATTTCGCGTTAGTATGTCCAACTGCGTCCATACAGTTTTGCTATGCACTAAAATATATATACTTTCCCATAACAAAACAGTACATACTTACTTGCTCTTGCAGACACATGTTGGAGACTGACGAGTATGTGGAAGTTGTTATTTTCAAAAACTGATATCTTTATTTGTGATGTGAAGATGAGTTAAGGTCTTACAGTTGTGGAATGACTTGAGTTTAAATACAAAGGTTTATTCTTTTGGTGAACTAGTATGTATATAGGTTAAAGTATACTAGGTTAACCTCGTGTTTCTGGCTTGAATAAAAACTTAAAGCTCTTGACAATTTTTATTACACGGCTCGTTGGAATGCTTGATTCTGATTGGCCAGTCGCGACATTTGCAGGTTCATTATTCTTAGATAACAACCTCTCAAAACTAATAACACACAGTAACCCGGATGCAGCATATCCATCCATCCATTTTCTACCGCTTATCCGAACTACCTCGGGTCACGGGGAGCCTGCGCCTATCTCAGGAGTCATCGGGCATCAAGGCATGATACACCCTGGATGGAGTGCCAACCCATCGCAGGGCACACACACTCACTCATTCACTCACTCACGCACTACGGACAATTTTTCCAGAGATGCCAATCAACCTACCATGCATGTCTTTGGACCAGGGGAGGAAACCGGAGTACCCGGAGGAAACCCCTGAGGCACGGGGAGAACATGCAAACTCCACACACACAAGTCGGAAGCGGGAATCGAACCCCCAACCCTGAAGATGTGAGGCTAACGTGCTAACCACTAAGCCACCGTGCCCCCCTGCAGCATATCAATTTGACTAATTAAATATAAATATGTCTTTTGATAACATACATGACATTATATTTACAAATGATTCAATCAAATTGCCTGTTCGTGACATTTAAACGTCATTTCTTACATTAAAGTAAACAGATTTTCTTCGCGGAAGGTCTGCATTCAGTAAAAAAGGCAAAAAAGTCCCATCAGTGTGATAGAAGATCCTTCTGATCACACTTTCTGGGCTTATTTCTGTGATAACAACCAGCTGCCTGTACATTATCCCTTACATAGAAGAGTTAAGTGCTTTAATATGTCCCACCCTCCATGTTATGATCACAAATATATAAAGAAAACAGCTCTGGCATTGCTGGTGTTTGTATTTAGTTAAATGTGTCATTGCTTTAGGATTGTAGTGTATTATATCTCCCATCATCTCAATGTCTGCACACCTGAGCATCATCTAAATGACCTTCTGGACCTGCGCGACTACAATGCATCAGTCACATCAAATCTCTTTATTTGTTGGTTTATTTTCTGCGAGGAGCTTATCAGGCCTGACTTCCAGCTAGCCGGGAAACATTTTCTCCACAATTCTGTCGCTTCACATTTGTCAGCGTGTTTTCATTTGCCGCTCAACGGTTAACGGCTGTTTTTCTCAGTGTTATAAAGAGTGTGATTACGCCGTAAGGACCCCACAATGCAGCGGTGTGAATGCTGATTTTGAGGCGACCATGTGTCGGGTGGCTCACGGGACGAAAATTCTTGGCACTCGTCAGCCCGGCGAGCTGCGATTCATTCAAAAACTGAAAGCAGTTGGTCATGTCGCGGAGAGCGATGATGTTAAGATCTCAATGGTCATGTTGCTGTGTCACATCACATACAGATGACTCCTTAAAGATGCTGTTATCTGCTCGGGTACAAGATAAACTTCATTTACCAGAGTAATGGAGGATCAACAATCTCATTTATCCTGCGTTTGCAGCCGATAAGCAGCCGTAGTCTTTGGTCTAAATTTGTCTTCAGAGCCATGTTGATGTATGCGGGCTGTGTCTAATGAAAAACAATTTATAAAGACGATTTTTTATGTAAAAAATATTTTATATATTGACTAAAATCGTACGTTGAAACTAAATACATTTAAAAGCCAAGTTGGTTGTACAAAAACATGTTTTTTTATGTCAACCATCATCAGCACTGTTTATCTGACCACGAGTCCGTGACCTGATCTGATGTGAAATTGTTCTTCATTGGCAGATGGTCGCATCCGATGGGGTTCAGCAGAGTTCTCCGGCCACTATTAACATCACGGTGATCGATGCCAATGACAACACACCGACCTTTCCAAACGTCTCCTACAGCATCAATGTTTATACAGACATTCAGCCGGGGGAAGCCGTCTTACAGGTAATGAATAATTCCTCCAGTTTCCACCATTAATCCACTCATTTAGATCGTTCTTTCATTTCGTTCGTGTCGTTACCAAAAGCTTCTATATAATTGTGTCCGTGTTTGCAGTGTGAAAGATTGGAAGTTAAAGAAAAAATCGATAAGATGTATCGCGCTAATATTCAACAGAGCTTTGTGTGATGCTAGATGTCACTTTATAAAGAGGAAAAAAATCTATTTAGAAAGAAAAATATAATTTCTTCAGATGTTGGTTTGAAGTTAAGCTATAACCACAAACACAGTCTTCCGTGAGATTTACCCTTGCAGTAGTGTAGTTAGTTTGAATAAGCATTTCAGAAATAACAAATGTATTTTATTTTTTTAGCTGACAGCCGCAGATGCTGACGAGGGTCTCAACGGGCTGGTGAGCCACAGAATCCTGGCTGGAGATCAGGGACACTTCACCATCCATGAGCGCACAGGACTGATCACTGTGGTGCCCGGCGTCAACCTGACCGTCGGCCGCTCCTACGCCCTCACCATCAGAGCCTCCGACAACGGACCCGTCCTGCAGAGAAGGTCAGTCACTACAACTACAGCTGACAAGCATTTTTTTAGTTTGGAAACACTCTATTGGTTGATATTTCCCACAATTCATTGCAAAAGGGAGTACTTTTTTATTGCTCAACTGTACAATACAAGACAGCGAACAATACAAACAACAACACAAGACGCCGGGAACAACATAAATAACACCGTAACGCACATCCACAAAGATAAATAAATAAAATAACAAATAAATCAAAAACAAAATGTAGAGGAGCAGGAATTTAGACAACTGAAGAACAAACAAACAATAATGAGAGAGGCTCAAACACTTATGATAAAAAATAGTTTTTCTGTTTTGTTTCTTAAAATAATTAAAGCTCTTAAACAATTTCCTAAAATCACATAGAAATAGATTAAATAGTTTACATTTTCTCCACTTGCATATGTGAATATGATATTTACCCAACAATAAAACCAACTTTACATCATCAAAGATTATGAAATTTAGATCACCTTGAAAAATACAATATCCTGCAAAAGCAAAAGGAGGAATTTTCTCATTTTTTATTAATATTCAACTATAAATAACATACCAAAGAAAGTAAATTCATTCATTTATTTGAATAGTTGATGCTCCACTGAATGAGTTAACAGTCAACAGTACAATATAATAAAACTCCATCAGTCATTTTAACTTAATATAGACTTCAAGTGTGCAAATGTTTGGACTCTACAACAAACAGGGAGTTCATCATAATCCAGGACATTTAAAAACATTAAAAAAACACAAATCAATCGCCTACTCCGCCTGCAAACCAAACATTTGTATTCTTTAAATTAAAGGGACAATCTGTGACGTTTCAATCTTTTGTTGGGCATACAGCTTCCCATCAACTGACCTCATTATTGTGTCGTTGTTTGAGCATTTCTTGTCTTTCAATTCAATTCAAGTTTATTTATATAGCGCTTTTCACAATGTGCATTGTTCCAAAGCAGCTTTACAGGGGCAAACAGGAAAACAGAAGGTAAAACACGGCACAGTGCATGGTGTTTATAGACCAAGCAGGATCATTTTAAAAAATAATAGCTAATTAATAAACAAAAACAGTCTCCCGGCGAGCAAGCCAACACTGCCCTGCTGTGGCGAGGAACCCAAACTCCAATGATTGATTAATGGAGAAAAAACCTCGGGAGAAACCAGACTCAGCCGGGAGGGCCAGATCCCCTCTGACGTGTCATAGCTGCACTCATTGACCCCGACCAAAAGCCACAGAGCAAATATCCACGAGGAAGAGGGAGAGCCCACCATCTGCAACCCAGGAGTCCCACTCGACGAACACTGTGCAGGTTCAACTGGTCCCACTGCACGATCAACACCAGAAAACAGAGGAACAACCAGGGAAAATAGTAATGGCATGTTGTAACTTTATTCCTCTGTTGTCCGACATCGACCACATAACAAGGCCAAACCGGACCCACACAGCCCCAGCAGACGAATCCCCACAACCACAACCAACGAGCACCCCCACTCCCCACAAACACCCACACAGGAACCTCCAATCAGGGCCACTGAATGCAGCTATAACTTCAAACTGCTGACATGTGATGTAAATTTAGCATTAAATACCAAGTATTGTAACTTCAGCATAATGTGACAAGTAGTCCATCTTTGCTCTTGGTTGGGGATGGAGTGGTCTGAGCTGGGATGTTCAGATGGTCGTATTTCTCTTGGCTGGTGGTGGAATTGCCTTAGATGGAGCTGGGATGGTCAGTCAGTCTGCAGCTGTATCTGGCGTAATCTCTAGGTGGGGATGGGCATATGTCGATCATCTGGACCTGGCGGAATTTCTTCCTACCTCAGGATGGGCATCCCGAGGCCAAGGCAGAAGGAGAATAATTAGCGTCACTGCTGTACTCTGCATTGAGTGAAGCTTGGCTGAAAAGATGTGTCTTTAATCTAGATTTAAATTGGGAGAGTGTGTCTGACCAACGAATAGTATTAGGAAGGCTATTCCAGGGTTTAGGTGCTACGTATGAGAAAGCTCGACCCCCTTTAGTGGATTTAGTTATTCTAGGTGTTATTAAAAGTCCTGAGTTTTGAGATTGTAGAGAGCGTGATGGGTTGTGATGTGATAAAAGCTCAGTTAAGTAAGTAGGGGCTGAGCCGTTTAAAGCTTTCACATTTGCCGCATATGAAAAGAAGTCAACAGAGTGTGAGTCTTGTGTGTCTGTCTGTCCTTTGAAGCTCACCGTAGCACATGGACAGATATTCTGTTTCAGAAATTTACTTGAGAGTATTGGCCGCTGCTCTTGTCCACCTGACACATGTAGGAGCAGAAATGAAGACCTTTTCACTGTAATTGGCTCTTCCTCCCCTTCATACAGTCACTGGCCTCTGTAATTCTCTCTGACCGCAAGATCAATACAACCCAGAGACAGAGAGTCAGGTCACGTGTGATTGTGGTTCACATTATGGAGCGGTGCGTTGCGCTCTACCTAAAGGAATAATTCACCCCAAATTGCTGTATGAACAGTATCATTGACTCATCTCTTGTCTCAAAACTTTTGTCTCAAAAATGTTTGAATAATCCTCACACTGCAGCACAACAGGGATCAAACCTGTCAATCTTCAACCAGGATATAAAATCATACAAACGTCAGGAGTTTCAGTTTGCTGAATGAATGAACAGAAGCTGACAGAAGTGTAAGTTCTCCTCCGGAGAGTAATCCTGAGCCGGAACTCTGTTTTAATGGAGGCTTGATTCTAAAGCAGAAGGCAGCAGGTGTGTTATTACAGAAATTGGACAGATGGTGGTTCAGCTCGTAAGAACCAGATAGTTATTTTCCCTTTCTCTTTTCCCTTATTTTAAAGTTTGTTGGCATTAAATCCATCTTTACAAATCCACCACAAGGACACCTTTCCAACCTGAAATGTCACCCCAAACCTGTTCACTGCTGCTTTAATTCCACACAAGTTCATAAGCACCTTGATACAGTTTGTCATAAAACATGGTGCCATCTTCTAATGTGCTGAGCAAGTACAGATCTGAGCTGGTACTGGATTTTGCGTTCAGACCCTATAAATGCACTAAAAAGGCACTTACAGAATTAACAATCCAAAAATGAAAAATCTCTAATCATTTTCTCTCCCTCATAACCTTTTTCAAAACCAGAAATGTTAGAGGCTGTTCTTTAATGCAGCTCCTGTATAGTGATCTTTTTCTGAGAAGCAGACTGATATTTACATCTGTTCCAGTTGTCTCTGATGTGTTTATGAAAAATGACTAGGAGATAGTGTAGTAGACAGATATTTTATAAACCAAATGAAAGTTGTAAGATAAATATAGAAAATAAATAAAGTTGGGTTTGTTGTTTTTTCAGAAGTTCCATCACTACAGTATATATTGATGTGCTGCCACCCAACAACCAGAGTCCTCCCCGTTTCCCTCAGCTCATATACAGTCTGGAGATCAGTGAGGCCATGAGGACTGGAGCTACACTGCTCAACTTACAGGTTAATTACTCGTCATCTCCACGTCACTTAATGTCTCAACATCCTCTCTACATCACCCATCATCTCCATATCACACATCAATTCCACCACTCATCTGCTCCGCAACACCCATCATCTCCATCACTCATCTGCTCCGCATCACCCATCACCTCCATACCACCCGTCACCTCCACAACTCCTTTTATCTCCAACACTCATCATCTCCACCACTCATCTGCTCCGCAACACCCATCATCTCCACCACTCATCTGCTCCGCAACACCCATCATCTCCACCACTCATCTGCTCCGCAACACCCATCATCTCCACCACTCATCTGCTCCGCATCACCCATCACATCCATACCACCTGTCACCTCCACAACACCTTTTATCTCCAACACTCATCATCTCCACAACAACCATCATCTCCACCAGTCATCTTATCTGCACCACCCATTACCTCCACATCATCCATCATCTCCACATCATCCATCATCTCCACATCATCCATCATAACCACAACACCCATCATCTCCACCACTCATTTTATACGCATCACCTCCACATCATCCATTATGTACACAGCACCCATCATATCCAGCACTCGTCTTCTCCACAACACCCATCATATCCAGCACTCGTCTTCTCCACATTAAACATCCTCTCAACATCACCCATCATCTCCATCGTCAAAATCACCCACTGTCTCCACATTACCCATCATCTCCACATCACCCATTCTCTTATACAGCACATAAGTAGTCAGTAATGTCATACTATAAATGTGATGTAGATTGAATGCAAGAATGTAATATTTGTTATATTTTGAGAGGAAGGAAGTTTGTGTTGTGTTGTCTTTTGCTGGTTTTCAGATGGTAAGGTTTTCCAGAGCATAATTGAATTAGTGTTGTCTGTCATCTGCAGGCAACAGACCGTGAAAGAGACCCCATTACATACACCATCCTGAGCGGAGATCCAGACAATGTCTTTGAAGTCTCACATACGTAAGCTCAGTCTGAAAACACTTGCCTTTCCCCAGTTTTTCTGTGTAAACAGTTTGTTTTGCTTTTGTTTCTCGACATTCATTTGATTGAAAAAGACTAACAATTTACAATACTTCTCTCCTATCTGCATTGTCTAAAATAAACATACATAAATTTTTTATGACCAAAATTTAGGGACATTATTAGGATTGAGCTCTCATTGAACCAAGCAAACAGCATTGGGTCATCACAGTATCAACCTCTCTCTCTCTCTCTCTCTCTCTCTTTCTTTCTTTAGTAATACATTTAGTAAAGTATGTTTTAGTCTGGTGTTCAGGGTTTCAATCAAAGCCTAAAGTAAAGCATCTGATCCTGCTATGAATCCTCCACGAAGAATATAACAAACAAGATACATTTTTAATGAACTCGTACTGTCTCTTTAATAATGAGCAGAATGACTGTGAATACCTGCGCTTCTCTCAGTGTTACGACTCCTTTCCATCTAATCCTCCTTCTGCTCCCCATAGAGTTCCACATCGAGCTGTCCGACTGTCAGTGGATATGGTATGGCTGCGGACTGCATGATGCTATATAAAGTGTATGTTTAAAAAGCAGTCTAGTGGAGGCTGGAGGTTTAGACTTTTCCTCAGCAAAATGGAATTTTAAAGCTCAGAATGACTTTGATAGATTCTCGAGTGAAAGAAATGTAAGAGTTTTAAATGGTGTTTAGATTTTCTCATTAGTTGAGTTCAGATAGCCGCTCACCTCCTGCATCAGATTCATCTGGAGAGCGTGTGAGCCGGGTCACCCATCTAATCCTCAGACTATTTAGACTTTTAACGCCGAACACATCTTTTTTTTTCTTTTACTCACAAAATAATTCATTCCGATTTTTTTGAAACCAAGAAATGAAATTTCACATAAGAATTAGAGAATTCTTGTTGTTTCACATTGCAGAATAATAGTTAACTTTTCAAAGTAATGAAATAACAAAAATGTAACTTTGGAAATTATATAAATTAAATATTCATTTTTATTATCTCGCAGAAATGATCTCTTCAGTTGTCATTTTACAGTATCATGCAGCTTCATGAGGTTTATTAAATACAGTTTTTGCTTTAAAATGGAAGAAACATATAGGTTTGCGCAATTATATTTACAATACAGACAAAATGATTTAGATATTCAAAAATCTTCAGATCAAAAGATTTGTAATGTCAAGAGAAACCTTTCAGTCAAGTGACTTTAGTTCATTTAATTTAGAAGAAAGAGCAGGTTTACAGCAAAAGTCTCACATAAAAATGAAATGTAAAATAAATTTTTGCTGGACTGAGTGTGTGTATTTATATATATTTGATGAAATCATTTCAACAGAAAATCATGTTGGCCTTGGCTCGTCATATAGACCTTTTTCCAGTTTTCTATCAGTTTGAAAGTGGACTCCTGCAGCTTTCTCCACCGATGGCTTTCCTCTGGATCTGTTGTAATTTTAAAGCTGTATTGTCTTCACCTTTATATCACTGTCTGAACTTGCAGGTCTGGAGTGTTGTTGCTGGCGAAGACGCTGGACAGAGAGATCACTGATCACTACACACTAACGGTCACCGCGTCAGATGGAAAACCAGACGGGGTAAGACTCTGTCACAGCCGAAAATATTCAGCAAATCTTCTGCTCATAAAGATGAATGATGCAAGATCTCAATGACATCATCAGCAGATAAAGGAGCAAAGTCTGATTTTTAGGAAGGATCTATTGACAGAAATGCAATAAAATATACAAAACTATTTCTTCAGAGGAGTATAAAGACCTGCCGTAATGAACCGTAATGTTTGTGGTATCTTAGAATAAACTGTTTCTATCTGCATGCAGAGCGGGCTTACATACATTCAATTTGCCGCCATGTTTTATACAGTAGTCCTAAAGGGACAAACAGCTCTACAAGACCCTGACTGAGTCAAAATTCTCATTATTGTGAATGTTCGGTAAGTGCTGGCTAGCTTTTTTTCGCAAGCGCCAGCTCACCACGTAGTTCTATGTTGTGCTAGTTGATACGTAAATTAACTTAAAAAGTAAGAAGGAGATTTGTTTGATTTCACTTCCTATAACCTCATATACATACTAGCATAGCAAGGACTTAATGTAAGATACGTTAATGGTTATATTAGAAATCTTCTAGTAACATTAATCGTAATGTAATTTTGTAAGAATTGGAATCAGGCGCTAGAAGAGTACCCAAATAGACGTTCTTTTAGCCAATTGAGCTAATTGAATCACTCGGGGTCCTAAATGGGACAGAAATCGAGGGAGGACTCAATATCTCATGACACCGGTTGTCCCTGACTTTACAAAGAGGGGAAAGTGTCTACTAACTTACTCTATACTGCCATCTTGCTGTCATATCAAACGCCTTTAACAGAGTTGGTATTTACTGTTAGCTAGCTCAACGTGCTGTGCAAAGCAGGCATGAAATGCTTAGCTTGATCATCGCTAGACTCAGCTGACGACATCTTTTTGTACTGTGGTGGCCACCGTCGTGTTTCAAAATGGTTGCAATTCTCAAACTCGCCACTAGTGGCCGCTATAAATCCCACTCTAGACCTTTAATATAATGTTTCTAAATGTGAAAGAGAAGCACACATTCAGTCAGTCGATGAATCGAGTCAATGTTTCACTGGGATTGTTGTCTTTGGTTTTCTCATCTCTTGTGAAAGTGTTCTTTGAGTTGGTTTGGTTTGTCGTAGATGTTTGGGGGCCGGTGTGTCCCGGTCTCTCGCCTCTCACTGTCATTGATGTAAACAGAGGAAAATGAGCTGCATCTTACAATGGAGTGATTATACAGCAGTGATGGAGATAAATGAGCTCAACCCGCTTTTTAATTATCAACAACCTTCTCTGGTCTCTCTCTCTCTCTCTCTCTCTCTCTCTCTCTCAGTCGTAAATATCAGTGTCAGTTGTTTAATTTTATATTGGGATATGCAACATGGCAATTAATACGACAAGAAAAGAAAAAGATCATCATGAGGTCTGAAATGATTTAAAGGCAGTGTTTCTGTTAAATCCAGAATCCAGAATAGATTTGAATTATTATAAAGTAATGAATGATCTTGCAAGATTTGAACTGATTTGGTTTATGTGAGATTTGATGAAATTTTGTATATCGTTCTGTGATTACTGTTGGATTCAATTTAAAGCTGTTGTAATAAAAGTGGCTTGAAATCTCAAATCTCGTGAGCACAAAAGTTTTATAAGTCCAGAATCATTCATGTCACATCTTAAGTGGTCAAACTCTCTGAGGTTTAATCTTCTGTCAACGAGGATATCCCTGTGTGGTTACCTCATGAAAGTCTGATGAGCGGCAGGTTTTATTCCCAAACCTCCATTTCCCCACAGTGACTCTCCGTGACCTCTGCTCTGCTTACAGCCCAAAACCCACTGTAAAGTTGAGACATAGGGCTGAAGAGCGGCGTGTTAAAGTCATTAAAACACTGTGACCTTTGCTAAAGCGGCCGGTCATTATTCAGTTTAATAAACAGTGCTTTCCAGGGTGAAGCTCGGAGGAGACATGGCAAAATAAATCCACGCTTGACCTCCATCCACCCCGAGGTCACTGAAAGCGCTCTTTACTTGACTCTGAAAATAGAGCAGTGGTCACAGAGAGGAGTCACTTTAACACAAACACAATGTCCACAAGTGAGACCTCTTCATCCCCACGCAACACTGAACTCCTATTGACAGAATCGACCGCCACACTAAAACATTCTGCCTTCGTTCAGTGATGCCACACTTTTGGGATGCGTCCGGTGACCTTTACAGCAGAAAAGTGCGCGTTTAGACGTGCGGAGGGTTTGGATGCACATTTGATGGAGCAGACACACATACACAATTCATGAGTGTTTCACGGCAGCTTTTGTCAACGACCAGCTATTGAAGAATTTGAAAAAAAAGTGCTTTTTCCGGTTGAATAGAATTGACTCGACTAATGATATTTCACATTTAATAAAGAGAAGAGATTCATTTCTATAATGAGTAATTAAGTGATTTAATCAAATCACTCAATCGTCGTTGTTGTTGTTTTATTATTTTAACACTGCGTGTTATGGCTGGAGTAGATTTGATTTTGTAAATACACAGATTTAATAATACAATTTCAAGCTTGACATTTCCAGAAGATGAAAGCCATCCTCCCGGGTCCCAATCACACAATCTTTTATCTGTGAACCTGTTTGTGATGTTGTTGACAAACGAATCACGTCACCTTATGTTACCCATCATGTGTTTCAACGGCATTGTGCAAACTCAGCAGGCTTTATTGACTCACAATAAACATTTATAGGACCAATCTGCCAAATACAGCAGCATTTAAACCTTTAACAAATACATTCAATCCACAGGGGGGAAAACATCGAATTTATGGAATGTTGCTTTCCTTGATGCCTGTCTGCGATATAAACTCCAGAGATTTAACAACTACAACAAATGTTTCGGAGAAAAAAAGTGCTTTAATAGGTTCTTTGATGCCATAGAAGAATTTAAAAAATGAACCTTAAACATCTGATGAACATTTCTGTTTCAGAAAAGGTTTTTTGTGGCGAAAAATGGTTATTGATGTTATAAAAAAGTAAAAAAGAGATGGTTCATTGAAGAACCTTTGACTGAATGCTGCTTTGGGGAACCAAAAATGGTTCCAAGTGGTCCGGTCTTGAAAATCAATAAATATCTTATCAATTTAACCCACTTGTACATATTTAT
Organism: Triplophysa dalaica; assembly: GCF_015846415.1. Classification (NCBI taxonomy): domain Eukaryota; kingdom Metazoa; phylum Chordata; class Actinopteri; order Cypriniformes; family Nemacheilidae; genus Triplophysa; species Triplophysa dalaica. The sequence continues at coordinate 18,477,769 of NC_079558.1, read as the reverse complement.
AAAATATATGATCTGTAATCAGGACATTTATTTTATATTTTGATATCCACAAATAAAAAATACAAAATACCTACTGCCAACATACAAACAACAAATGTCATGTAACAATTAAAATGCTCTAACCAGTAAATAATAAACAGAAAACAAATGAACTTACTGCATTAGCATTTCCATTCATACCAAAACTACTTAAAATGTTGTTCATTACAAAATGTGACCCTGCTTTTGAAAACCCAGCAAAAGTAATTTTACGTTTCTCTACATAAAATCATCCAACAGAATTTTTGCTGCATTTTGTTTCCTGTTGTGTGTCCGTTTACCTGCTCTGCGTGTCTGCACTACTGTTGTTAAAATAATCACGTGTCTGCTGCTCTTCATGTGCCGAGTCTTTGGCGGAGAGAAGCAGCGCGTGCGGGGAAAGGTTTAAAATTTAAAACGAAGCACATTTGGCGCTATATAAAGATGTAAGAGGATATAGCGGCAAAAGATAAATAACATACATGTTCATGAGAGGGCTTGTGATGTGATTGTCCGTTCCGCTCAATTTAAACAACCAAAAGAGTCAAGGAGGCTATTTATTGCGATCCGGATGAATCAAAGCAAAGGTCCGGATCCGGACCGAGGTCCACCAATTGAGGATGACTGTTCTATGGCATCGCTGTGAAGAACCTTTATTTTTAAGAGTGTATGAGACAAAATGAGTTGAAACCATCAGGTCATGAATGTCTGGATTGCAATCTGACTTTTAATTTGTGACTTTGATACATAAATACTCTACATGTTGCAAATTGAGGTGTCTTTATACAATGAGAATTATAGTCACTTGCCAAGATTTTGTAGATACTTTAGTTCTTTATTTGTTTTTTAAATGAATCTTTAATTTCTAAGTTTTTATATTTGTCATTTTATTTGTCATGTGCAGTATGATATATATTGAAATGCTGGGTAAAACACTTCATGTCACTTTTCATCATAATGGTCCTAAAAATAGGCGTTTATCTTGTTTGTGCAAAATATAATTTCTTGTTTTTTTCAACGGTGACATGTTCTTGTCTGTTTTTCGATTTGAGATTCACACGTCTAATGAAGCTCCTGTTCCCAGACACCTGACACTTTAAACACGTTTCCATTTCTTGAGTGCTTTTGAATGTTCATGTATTTTCATTGCTCATATTCTTCAGTTAATTATTGTTTGTAAGGAGACAGAATCATCTTCGGCGGTGTGATCATGGGCTGGCGGGCGTCAGTTTGAGGCGATCTAAACACTGAAACACTAATCCGCTCAACAGCTGTGGACATTTTTCATTAGACACCATTCATAGCTGATGATGAATGCAAATATGTTCGTAATTTCTTGAGTTGGGCGTCCGTTAATCAGATGATTGTTTATGAAAGCAAACAAACGCTGTCTTGCATAATTCAACAGTTGGGATGTGGGCCTGAAGACGAGAATTTCTGATTTGTTGACGTGATTATAAGACCAGCGGCTTCATCCAGAGATGTAACCTCAATGTTTGTTTGTTTGTTTGTTTGTTGTTTTTCAGACCTGCTCTGCTACAGTGAATATAGTGGTGACTGACGTCAATGATAATGACCCCGTGTTTGATCCTCTGCTGCCACTCAATGTCACCGTTCAGGAAGAAGAAACCAACGCTTTTGTGGGTCAGGTGAAGGTGAGATCACACACACAGTCATGATGTTTCACTTCTTCTCTACTAGTGAGTCCTCATTCTGCACATCTTTTATTGATGTATTTATGGTTTGTGCTGATCTGCAGAATTCTGTGGAGTGAAACATGGTGAACGGTGTGAAATGAAGGTGAAAGTGCTGCGTTGCTATTGGTTGTTAAAGGCGTGATCGCATATATAATGGACTTATATCGTACATGTTTCTTTTGGTATTTATGGAGTTCACTTGTGATGGTAGCGGTTGTACGGTGGTAATGGGAGTCATTTATTTTCAGTTCATTTTTTCACTCTTAAGCAGTAATCTTTTGTTGCCGTGTCTGTAATAAAAAGACACGCGTGGCACTTATGAAATGAGAAACACTGCTTGCTCGGCATACAGAGGAAGAATCTTTGATGGGAAGATTTTGTAAATCATTAACATTTGTCTTGTTTAGCGTATGTGAAGAGAGATTTGTTTCCTCAGGGGTGTGGCTTGTGTAGAATATTGTACATATAAAGTATTTTAGTTGTGAGCTTGGGCGGGACGTTTAGCCAACGGTCTGTGGGTGTGACGTCTGAAGCTGAGACCAGTTCATGTTAGCTAATGCATTAACTCGTTCTTCACAAACACAATCTTATGGTAAAGTGTTACTAATGAATCTAATCCATGTTTAATGAAATGTTGAGATAATAAACGATTCTCATTTAAAACATGATCGAAACAGGGATAGATTTTAATGACATGTGAACAAATGTGTGTTTGTTACAATCAGAATAGATCCTGCCACAAAAAACCCTGTGTCACACATCCTCATAACCATTCAGAACAGCTCCTGAACCCACTTGCTTTTAGAGAAATATTGTTCAAATCAAATCGTGACACCAGTTTCTTCTGGATGCAGAAACACTTCAGTTTGTTAGTGGAATGTAAATCCTCCGCACGTCTCTGTGTTGTATTGAGCGTGACTGCTCCTCCAGAGAATGACGTCTGCACTTCTCAGAGGTCTCGATTGAGCGCTGTTAATAAGCCGTGGGCATGATGCCAACAGCCGAAGTGTTACCGTGCCCTCATCTCGCTCTCTGCCCATCGCTCGCTCCGCTGGCATTCACCTCCAGCCTACCCGCCAAAGTCCCTGCCCACGCCGCTGTATATGATTTTCCAATTAAAGAAATGTAATTTAAATAATTTCTTACCTCGGGGACGTCCTGTAATGAGGAGCTTTGCCGGCTCTGTTAAGCTGTGAGACTTGTAATTAGTGGTCGAGATTAATAGAGTCACGGTAAGTCAGAGCAATAATCACAGACTGATGCTGGCACGCTCGCCAACTTAAACACACAGCATCTACTGCACATCACATCTGTATACACTACAACACAGTTAAGACCTTGTGACGACTGTGACTACAACAATCATGTGTCACCATATTTTTCTTGAAAGTAATTGTTAAATAATCATGCACAAATCAACCTGTTTACTTGACTTGTTTAGCTTTTGTTATCAAGCAATGTGTGTGGCGTCGTACAAGAAGCTTGATTTGTCAACCCTCACATGTCCCGAACTCATTTGGGCTCCGAACACGTTTTCCTGTGAGAAAGGTTGGATCAGGTCCAGAGAGCTTAACGCCGGCTAAACGTCCCCTACAGTCAGCGTGAAGCAGCAGAGATCCGTCCGTATCATTACAGGTCTCACATCACAGCCGAAACACACCTTCTGTCAGATAACTCTTAATGTACCACAGCGTGGCAAATGTAAACGTCTGTGAGGTCTCTTGACTTCAGACCGGAGACGCCGCTCTTCTTATCTGCACTGGAGAGCTTGTTTATTGACCTGACGTCTAGCTTTATGTATTTTTTACTGTGGACTTTTTCTGTTTTGATGTGGAAGGAACAGACGTGTTCATCCTCTTTAGCCCTATTCTCACTGGATTAGTGTTACCTGGGGACCTCTAGTCATCTGTAATGATTGTAGAGGTTGTCTGTGCGAATTGGCCATGTCTGTAATTTGTAAACTCAAAATTCCCCTACAAATGACCTGCCATATTTTGTCGAACACCGAGGTCCTTTGATAATAAAAGTCCTGTGCGAATCAACATCTCTGTGATTTGGCGGACTCATGAATCCTTTTTCATGTTCTGTGTTTTATGACAGAGATCAGTGTGTTTTCTCATTACACATTGTGAATTGCGTGTTGTTCTGTTAACATCACTTACAGCAGCATTATCTCAGTGTTGTGCAGCGATAGGAGACGTTCAAGGTCTCATATTGTGTTTACAGGACAAACATCATAACAGCAACAGCACATACAGCATCACCGATCAATAACATTCTGTGACTTCCATTACGTATCTGTGCTGCTCCTTCATTCAGGTGTAATGTATCTTTCATGGATTATTCAGAAGATGAATGCGTTCACCACCGCTTACACGAGCTTGCCACAAAAATCCCTGCTGTCTCTGTACACTTGCTTTGTTGTTGTTTATTTGCAGAGGACAGTGAGTCAGTTTGCTTCAAATCAACAAAATACAGTAGTATGATACTCATTTAGTGCCACCAATATTTCCAGACCTGTACAACAGGATTAGTAAAGGGAAAGGTCAGAAACATATGTAATTACAAAATGTCCCGAAACATTCAATCAAGAAATTAATCATATAGAGTTCTGACAGGTCAAGTGAGTCAAGGTGATCCTTATCGATCTATAGAGATGTGACGATATCATAACTTCCGTTTAAATTTCATTCAGTTTACAGCAGCTTATCGCCTTGTTCATGGGCAAATAACCCTCCTCCATCACAAACTCCACCTCATATTTACAATCTGGACACGACTGTTGTTTCTTGTCTCGATAACTTTACATTATGTGTTACGCTTAAATGTCTTTAAGAACTGAAGTGAATTCTTAATTGTATGCTAAAATACCAATCTAAAATGTATGCTAATTGTCAATAGTTTTGTAACTATTTTTAGATAAAATATATTTCTAGATCAGTTTTTTCATGTTGCAAAGCAGATTTGCAGTAAACACTAGAAGTTAATACATTTGGAAAAAATTGCAAAGAAATAATACATAGTATTAAGAAAGATTGTATATTTTCCATAAGATGTAAGACGTGCACTATTTACTATCAAAATATGGGCATAGGATTGTAATATGTAATATGTGAGATGGTGGTCTAGTGGGTTAAACCACTGAACTCGTAAGTCAAAAGGTTGCTGGTTCGATCCCAGCAGCCACCACCAGTGTGTCCTTGAGCAAGACACTTTACTCCATGTTGCTCCAGGGGGATTGTCCCTGTAATAAGTGCACTGTAAGTCGCTTTGGAAAAAAGCGTCTGCTAAATTAATATTCCTTTATTACCGTTATTGATTATCAGACAGTTATATTCATACTGCTATTATACAACTATCCTTTTTTTGTAGTTTTAAATCAGTTTTACAGAATGCTTTGAGTTGTTCAATGTTGTTTTAATATTTGAAACAAAAAGCTGTCTACGATTGTCTCTGTGACAGAAATGACTGCAATTGAATTAAACCTGGCATCTCTCCTTAAAGGGATACTAAAAATCTGTCGTTATGTATTCACCTGTATGCGACTCTTTCCTCTGTGGAATAAGAACATTTTGGAGTAGAAGAAAATTGGCGTAGAAGATATTTTGAGAAATGTCTTGAAATGTTTTGCGTTCATACAATGGAAACCACTGGAGTTCAGTGTTGTTTGACTAGCAACAAAAATGATCTTCTTTTGTTTTCTGCTGAAGAAAGAAAATCATAGAGGTTCAGGTGAATAAATTAAACAAAAAACTATATATTTTGGGTGAACAGTGCTCTAATTTACAGCTTATATAAGAAACAAGCCTCAGTCTGTTGAATGAATTTGACATTATATATTAAGGCAATGAATGCTTGTAAAACCTTTTATCTGGCTGGGATGTTGATCATCTTTCAAAGAGTCCTCCTGCAGTGCATCATGGGAGGTGTAGATCAGTCTGACCAGCACAATATAAACAAATGCGAGGTTGTCATTCCTAAAATATAAGTGTACGTTTAAAATCATTTACGTTGTTGAAACGATCAAACAGACCGTTCAAATGGTTCATTTTGGTTCCATAAAGAACCTTAACATCTGAAGAACATTTCTGTTTCACCAAATGTTGTCTGTGGCGAATAAAAGGTTCTTAAGATGATAAAAACTGAGAAAGAGATGGTTCCTTGAAGAACCTTTGACTGAATGATTCTCTGTGGAACCATAAATGGTTCTTCTATAGAATCGCGGTGAAGACCCCATTATGGACCTTTATTTTGAAGAGTGTACATGGTTTACATATAGTTGTCTCTGCATATTAAACTGAAGTGACAAGTATTTTAACTTTGCAAAAAATGACACGGAGGAGGGTTAACCATAATAGAAAATGTTCAGCCCGAGGAACGTCCCCGCTGAGCAGCAATGATGTGAGCCCGTAAAGGCTTATCAATTTCATTTCATTTCTAAAAAAGTCCTTTTATTTCAGTGACTTCACAAACTTTGCTCTTTTACTTTTGACAGGCGTGTAGACATCATAGAGTGTTTTAGAAATAACAATGTCACCAACCCAGAATCTGCCGCACATTAATTATATGTGTAACAAGTCAAACCATAATAGAACATCACAAACATGAATGCTGTTCAAGTGAAAGGGACACGTTGTATAAACCTTTTGTCACTGCCTTAAATACGTAGTTTAGGGTTTGATGTGTCTAGATTGTGTTTTATAAAACACAGACGTGGAGGTAATAGATGAGCTTGAGCTCGACCTTTTTGGCGAAGACAAGCGTCTCTATATCTGTCTGTAGGATTTATAGCGGCCGGTCTCCCAGCTCTTTGTTTCAGGGCTTATCAGAGAAACACAAAAGCACTTTGCCTGCGTGTCAATGAGCTCCTTTCAGGCAGAAGCGCTGGAAGGATAAATAGCGGAGAACACAGTTGGGAGTTTGTTTGATGGCATTAAATGGGATATTTAAGGCCTGTAAATGGAGAAAGCGGAGTGGCCACGTAGGGGGAAGAGATGCTTTACTGTTCTGAAGGTAGAGAGATAGAGAGAGACAGAGAGAGAGAGACAGAGAGACAGAGAGAGAGAGAGAGAGAGAGAGAGAGAGAGAGAGAGAGAGAGAGAGAGAGAGAGGGAGAGAGACAGAGAGAGAGAGAGACAGAGAGACAGAGAGAGAGAGAGAGAGAGAGAGAGCGAGAGAGAGAGAGACAGAGAGAGAGAGACAGAGAGAGAGAGAGACAGAGAGAGAGAGAGAGAGACAGAGAGAGAGAGACAGAGAGAGAGGGAGAGAGAGAGAGAAAGAGAGAGACGGAGAGAGACGGAGAGAGAGGGAGAGAGACAGAGAGAGAGAGAGAGAGAGACAGAGAGAGAGAGAGAGAGGGAGAGAAAGAGAGAGACGGAGAGAGACGGAGAGAGAGGGAGAGAGACAGAGAGAGAGAGAGAGAGAGAGACAGAGAGAGAGAGAGAGAGGAGAGAGAGAGAGAGGGAGAGAGACAGAGAGAGAGAGAGAGAGACAGAGAGAGAGAGACAGAGAGAGACAGAGAGAGAGAGAGAGAGAGACAGAGAGAGAGAGACAGAGAGAGACAGAGAGAGAGGAGAGAGAGAGAGAGAGAGAGAGAGAGAGAGACAGAGAGAGAGGTTACCATCAGAAAGTCAAAGATCAGCTTTGTGCACCTGTCTGTACACCTGCAGGAGGTCAAACATCTTACTGCCGTCTCATTATCCTGCTGCTGAAGCAGGTGCACCCTGAATGTGTGTATTTGTGTGTGTGTGTGCCCCAATGCATGAATGCCTGCGTGTTTGTAAGTATGTGTGCGAGAGCGGCGTGCCTGTGTGTCTGCATGCATGTACTTGTGTGTGTGTGGATTTGTGTGTGCGCGCATGTGTGTTGTTAGTATGTTTGTGTCTGTGAGTGTGCGCGAGTGTGTGTTTGTTTGTTTGAATGTGCACTTGTGTGTGTGAATTCTTATATATAACTATGTTGACAGGTGGGTGTGTGCACATGCGTGTGTCTATTTAATATATAGAAGTGTATTTGATTATATACATTAGAAGTGTTTTGTACTGTATTGAAGTGTTGATTTTGAAGTGTTGATTATAAAGTGTTGATTGTGTATGTGTGTTCCTCAGGCCACTGATCTGGACTCAGGTGTTAACGGGCAGGTGCGCTACCATCTGGTCACTCACACGGATCTGTTCAGGATCAGTTCTGATGGAAGCGTCTTCACAGCCGCGCCTCTGGACCGTGAGGAACGTGATCACTACGACCTGCTGGTGGAGGCCCGGGACGGAGCCAAAGATCCCCGACGGGCCGCCATGACGCTCTCCGTCACCGTGCTGGACGTGGATGACAACAGCCCGGTGTTCTCTCAGCCTGCGTATCACGTTACTCTGCCAGAGAACAGCCCGGCGGGTTTGATCATCCTGAATGTCAGCGTACGTTACGTACACATGCATATTCAACACATCCCACGAGCCCGGATCAAAACCATCATATTGAGAACTTCACCTCTGGGAAACTTCTCTGCTCACACAATGTTTAACTTGACGTGACCTGGTTTTAATTTCTGCTGTATTCTTGCATAGAAAGTCATCTGCTTTCTTTAGAATGTGTTTGTTTACTTTAACAAAAAGACCTTTTATACGTGAAAGACAGATGAACACAAACACACAGTCTCATCCAAAGGCCTGCGTTCTCCAGGTTCTCATCTCTCTTTCTGTCTTTCTAATTCTCTCTCTGTTTCAGGATCACTTCATGATGTGTTTTAGGCATAGATGTAACTCACTCGTGTGCTTTAGTCAGATGAAATGGACATATAGTGTTCTGTGTCTCGTGCAGGCTGTGGACCGTGACCTGGACGCAAACGTGACGTATCGTATCAGGAGTGTGGACGCCAGACAGATGTTTGCTCTGAGTCCTCTCACCGGGGAGCTGAAAGTTCTCCGTCGGCTGGACTTTGAGGAACTCTTACCTGACGGCACGACACACACCTTCGTGGTGGAGGCTGCAGACGGAGGCAGTGGAAACATGCCGCCTGGATTAGCGTCCGTTACCGTCACTATAACCGTAAGAGAATGTCCTTCATTTCCTCGACTCATGTGATGTGTATGTTTCTGTTACACGGGTGTATGTTGTGGTTTGGCCGGGTGTTCTGGATCCTAAGCCCTGTGGAGACAGACTGGATTAGCATTGCTAATGTGTCAGTAAGTGTGAAATGGTCATTAGGTCCACAAGGCCTCTGTTGTGTTGTCAACTGAGTTTAAGGGCTCAGAAGATTATCGGCCACACACTGGATGAATGTCAATAACTCTTCAGGGAAGACGTTCTGTCTGTTAAGTGACTAACAGAGGTCTAAGTACATTATATGTACTGTTAGTTATAAAGCCTGGTACTTATTTCATATATGAGAATTATAAAATACATTGCGAAAGCATCAGTCACACACTTTCTGTGTTTGTCAGGAAATTAACTGAAATATGAGGGGCACCGATATATCGGCCAATTATCGGTTTTGGTCAATAAAAGCTATTTTTCACACTATCAGCTATTGGGTGTCACCAGTATGATGTTCAATATTAATAGTCATTATATGAATTGATAACATTCAGAAAGTTGAGAAATATTCACTATTGATAGATATCGGTATCGGTTTAATTATTTTGTATCGGTGCATCTCTATTTTTTCTCATATCAATCACATTATGTTTTACAGTAACAGCCGTGGATTATCAAAAGCTGTCTGTAATGTAACAGTCATGTGTCATATTAATCAATAGGGCTTCAAAATATCGATTCGGTGATACATCTACACAAATCGATTCGGCAGCACTTTTGAAACGAGCTTATCGTTATGCGTCAAATATTTTTACAATTATTAGTCGTGTAAAGTATCCAATTGTGGTTAATCCATGATCCGGTCAAACACGCGCCCCACAATTCTATATTAAAAGTTTCAACCATCATGAAGTGAAAACAAGCGCGCTCTGCATCTGTGATCGCAGTACATGAAAGTGCATTCTTGTGTCATTCACTTAACAGTTGAGTTATCTGTTGATCTTATTCAACACACAAGTGACGCAGCAGGGCATCTGCATTACCCATTGTAAAACTATCACGCATGATTAAAAATCAATGTAATACCCACAGCTGAATATGGCCCGCTCGCTTATGATACAGTAGCACATTTGAAATAAACAAGATGTGAGAATGAGCCGAAGTAAATGTGCGTTTAATAGAATGTTTAATAGACCTGCTTTAAGGTATATTTCATACAAAAAATGAAAATTCTGTCATAATTTGTTCACCTCCGAGTTGTTCCAAATCTGTAGAAACGTCTGTGGAAGAATGCTTACGACCCGACAGATTTCGCCCCCCATTGACTCCTATAGTTGGAAAAATACAATGGTTGTCAAAAGTTCCCCAGAACTGTTTGCTGTCTTACATTCTGCAAAATATCTTCTTTTGTGTTCAACAGAATAAAAAAAATTAAAAGTATGTTTTCCTACTATGGGTGTCAATGGGGGCAAAATATATTGTTATAATAATTCTTCCAATTATCTTTATCTGTGTTTATCAGAACAAAGACACGGTGAGTAAATGATAAAAGTATTTTCATTTTTGGGAGAAGTTCCCCTTTAATATCTAACACCACCTGTCACATGTAATGTGTTATCTCTGGAAAACCAATGTCATCTGTTTGAATTGAATTTATTTACTCTGAATTCTAAATTTGTAATATTATCTTTTGTAATCCTTAACAATTGATTATCTTGTTGTGTGTGTGTTTGTGTGTGTTTTTTGCATTCAAAAACACATTTATTATTCAGTTATCAAAGTTGTTTTAACATTGGTTAGTCAATGTCCAAAACAGATCACATTGTTACTAAATTCTGCTAAAAAGAAATGCCTGGTGATGCGTATCACATGTGGAAGTCGTTGGCCATTCACAGCCCAAGCAATCAATACATGAATTATTTGTAAATAAAATGACTTTGTTACCACTTCAGTCAGATGAAACTATCCGTTTGATTATTAACGGATTATTTGTTTGCATGTAAACATAGCTAGCCTTGATTTTGCACAGAAAAACAAATCATTATTGAATCCCCTAAGAATTGTGAACTGGAATCAGAGCCCATAATTCCTCACAATTCTGCTTTCTCACATTTCCGTCTGACTCCCACTATAAATCTACCATATCCCAAGAATGCTAATAACTATTCTTTCATATTTTAGATTTGTTTATCTTTTTAAAGTATTTATTTTTGTTATTTAACCGCCGGCAGTCGAACCCTCTCGAGCGTTGGCTTCAAAGGAAAAGCGTTTAAGGAAAAACATTTTCATGCAAGAAACCACCGAGTTCATCACGTCCTCCTGAGTATCTCCAGACTCTTAAATTGTCTCTGCACTGGGATTATTTATTAATTTTCCTTCTGTGCACACTGTGGGTAATTGATAATTAGTTTTATGTGGAAAATGAAATAGCTTAAGCGAACGTGGGAAGTGAACACGCTACCTGATGCTCGGAGACTTACGATGTTGATGAAGGTCCCAAGACTCCGTCCTGATGGAGAAGATGTTCACGGAACTCTATAAGACAGCCGACTTTTATCTATAGGGAGAGAAGACACACGCAGATGTGTGGGGCGGGAAATAAGAGTGAAGAAACAGCAATTTCACTCCAAAGTGCTTTCCACAACACCTTTGATTTCAGAGATGTGAACAACAGCTTAGTTTTATTAGTCGGTGCTGGAGTCTCAAGGACGTGTTTGAATACGTGTACTATCACAGGACGGATGATGGGTGGGGGGTGTAATTTGGATATTTGAAGTGTCTCGGCCTCTCCTTGGACCTGGAGCGGCTCGCTCTGTTGAGTGTGTTACTGTAGGTCACATCTCATCTCTTGTGTTTGCTGGATTACTCACAGCCGCCAATGACTCTCTCTCTCTCTCTCTCTCTCTCTCTCTCTTCGTCACAAATATAAGGTTTAGAGAAAAAATAAGTTCTCTGCCATGGAGCTTTTTCACTTTCCACTTTCTCAACTTGAAGTTAAATTAGTTTTTTTTGTATATGGATTCACATGTTGAAATTATTCGATAAAGAGTTCAAAGTCATGAATCACAGTATTCAAGTGTTTCAAAAAAGAAGAAAATCATGGAGTTTTTCGTATAAAAGCAATATATTTTGAGTGTAAACAAAATGTTTAGATTCATGCAAACTTATTGAAAGTGTAAAGCGACTTCTGATTCTCATTTCCAGCAACTTCTCTTATTGGTCAATCTCTCCTCGGGATGATGGGTAGTGTAGTTCATTAGCTTCTACCTGATTTGTAAATTGCTTTGGATTAAAGCGTCTGCTAAATGTCAAACACAGAATGTTAATGTCATCTTTATGCTGTCGGCTATTAAACATGATTTTTTGAAGAACACAATGATTTTTAAGTATCAATGAATTGTGGTAAAGGAATATTTTGGAATAAGAAATTAATTGTCAAGTCAATTTATAAAGCACAACTTTAACACAACCATTGTGTTGTATATGTTGCTTAACCATGGAAACATACATCAGTAGGGTCAATTCAAATAAGGTGACAAGTCAGTAACTTTAAGTCTTATTGGTTCTTGCATTTCTCATGACTGTGTGTCATACAGATGCTTTGTGGGAAGACAAAATGAGATTTGACTTTTGTAAGGCTGCGTCCTTGTCTCCTCTAAAGAATTAAACCAGACGTCCTTCGTAGGACAAACTGGCAGAAGTACCTATGCTATGACAACACATTGCACTCGCCATTAATTAAAATGAATTGATGATACATGATTTTAAGAGGTAAAAAGTTGGTTAAGTGTAAAACAAATATAAAAAAATGTTTTTACAGTTTTAAAATGTTTAAAAATCACTAAACACTTATAAACCTACTTACAACATATGCCTGCTAAGATAAAAAAAACGTGACACAAATTGTAAACCGCTCACATTTAAACACCACATATTTGATTGAATGTGCAACTGCTGCCGTTTATTCAAACAAGAATTGTGGGTTATCTCTAGCAACAAAGGATCTCGTGTCCTCCGAATTCTCGTGAAAGAAGGTCGCAGTAGAAGGGTGCCTACGGAGTGTCCCACCTGCCTTTATGAAACGAGACAGCCTCGATGACACAGCCTTCTGAAACCAGTCACAGCTCATGTGTGCAGATGTGTATACTTTTTCATGGAAATTCCACCTATCGATTGATAAGCTTAAAATATCAATTATTTTCTCTCAAACGTACTGAATTGCTTCAGAAAAATGAATCCCGGAGGGGTTTGGAGTAATTTAATGATGAATTCGGATGCTTGAAGTGATATCTGGGTCGCTGGCACAAGGTTGAGAAAATAATGAGAGAATTGTGATGTTTGGGTAAACTATCCCTTCACCGACATCATGTCTCCTGCCACCGTAAGTCTTTCTTGAATGTCGTTGTTAAAAATGTATATCTCCATATTAAAAATGAATGGGGCCCGTCTCCATCGTTCTCTCGCTGACTATAATTATATCACCCGAGCACCCAAGCTTTCCCCAGTCGTCGGCGGGCACCGAGCGCAGTGTCACGGCACTAATGCACTGCATGATCTACTATTGAATAAATGCCATTTTTGTTTAGTGCTGCAGTGTTTGGAGCGGGCTAATGGCCTCGGAGCTAGCGCGTGTGCTGACGGCTGCAAAAGACTAAAGAGTCACTGAAGATGCTGGGCGAGGAGGCACTAAACACTCTTTAATGTTCTCTGTATGAACAGGACATGAACGACTTCTCTCCAGTCTTCAGTCAGACGCTGTACAGAGGGATGGTGGCACCAAACGCTATCAAGGGAACGCTGGTCACGACTGTACATGCTGAAGACGCTGACCCGCAGGTGAGCCGGCGTGAATGATTGAGCGCGTCTGTGTGTATTCCTTTATCATGCTGGGCTTATGACATGCATAACATTACATTTTTGGATTCACCAGATGATTTTATCCAGTGTCTAGCTTTACTAGTTACACTAAACTCCAGGAACAATGAATCAAAATTTCCTATAATTTTGAAATGATAACACTGAATAAAAACATACGGTAACTAACAAGTCTCATTCCCTCTGCAAAGAGCATTTTGGTTGAGTTTGATTGGTCCTTTGTTGTCTTTCTGTCTAAAGGCAGATTTTTAGTTCTGCGTCCGAGCTACGCCATAGCCTTAACGCCGTCGGTTTAAATTTTCGCTTGTGTGTCGTTATCCGCGCCGACAGGCAATGGTCCCTAGGTGTCAGTGTCCACAGGCGTGTTGCTTGTTTAACCAAGACAAGAGCCGAAGAAGAAGCAGTTTGTTGTCTACGCTGTTCGAGAAGCATTTAGCAGTGATAGCGGCAAGTAAACAGTCGCTTTTACAGCTTGAGTATTAAATACAGAAAAACACGTAAATTATTGAGATAATTCATTCGGAGATGCGTATGAGTAAACTGACACTTTCGCTGAGTTTTTGGACCTGAAGGGAAGGGCTTCGAGCAGACCAATCACAGAGCTTGTGTTCTGTGTCGGATTACATGTTTGGAGACGTGCGGTTCAGGCTACGGCGTAGGGTACGTGTCTCTGCGTAGTCTACGGCATACGTCTGACACAGAAGTAAAAATCGCACTTAAAGGGAAAGTTCACCCAAAAATGAAAATTCCGTTATCATTTACTCACCCTCTGTATGCAACCTGTGGGGATTTCTTTCTTCTGCAGAACACAAAAGAAAATATTTCGAAGAATGTTGACAACGGTATTGTTGATTTTCTGGAGATGCTTTGAGTACTTCAAGTTCTGATAATATGAAGATTAAGGATGGTTGACGGATACTTTTATTGCTTTTTGTATGATGAGAATGTGAATAGGTTTGACTGAGGGGGAATGTATGCTAATGTGACGTGACTTCAAATGCTAAAGTCAATAAAACAAAACCTAAGATAAGAGAAAATATTAGCCATAGCTAAGTGTGTGTTTAACAGAGGAATGAACAACAACACCCAGATACTTTTTACCTTTATTAATTAATTTCCTGTTTTTTCTTCCCCTTTTAAATACAGGACAGACCTGTTTACACTGACATCGTCAGATCTACACATTACTGTGTTTCTGTGATATCTTCTATACTCCATGTTATAGACAAATCAAATGTAAAAGAGTTTATTTTGGTGATGAGGGTTTCTGGTTATATTGCCTCGACTGTCAGTGAGTATTTCGTGACGTCTCATTCGTGATTGTTCACTGGTGTGTGGACTGCAGGGCTGCCAGACTTCTGTGTGTTCATGTTCTTCATGCGGTGGTCAGTGTGTCCTCTCCGTCCACTGCGATCAGAACAGCCCAAAAAACACAGCAATTGTGCTTCAGCATCCAACCCATAATACATCACTCGTGTCCGAGCTGGTTAGAGGTGAACAGGCCAATAGCCTCAGCTGCCACTGGAAATTGAATTTCACCCGTCAGTCGTGCACATCATCAGTTACAGTACAAATCACTGTGAGATTCTGAGGGCATCTGGCTCTGAGCTGATATAAGACTGAGCACGTCATACGGTGAAATAGATTACAAAGCACAATATCAAACAAAAAATCTGTCGTTTTATTTGGATAAGTTTGTATATAAATAGTCACATTGAACAAATCGAATGAATTCAATGAAATGAAGTCTTTATGTATTTCTCATCTAGTTAACAAATGTTTTTCAGAGGGGCTTAATGTATCAGTGGTATAAAGTATTTAAACTGATTAAAAAGTGATTAATGCTACAATTAAGTACATAAAAAATTGTCATGGGCTCCAAGATAAAAGAAATTAATAAGGTCTTTCTCTAGTGTACTCATTTGACCGTTTGAATGTTCACAGGCTGCTCAGTACAGTTTTGTTTCCTGTTACGTTTTGATTGTTTTTTAAAGCATTTATTGAATCTGCTGTAGTCTCAGTTACAGTCACCATAACTAGCACAATTCCACCAAATCCAGTATAACATTTACATTTATTTCATTTGGCAGACCAGTAAAAACCCATCAAAACCATCATAAACCCGTTTTAACCATCATAAACCTGTTTTAGCCAACCTAAACCTATGTCAAACAGCAAAAGCCCATCTTAACCAGCATAAACCCATCCTAACAAACATAAACTCATCTTAACTAGTGTAAACCTACCTTAACCAGCATAAACTCATTTTAACCAGCATGAACCCACCGTTACCACCATAAACCCACTCTAACCACTTTAACCCGCATTAAATCATCTTAACCAGTATAAACCTACTGGAACCACTCTTACCGCCCTAACCAGCATAAACTCATCTTAACCAGCAGCACCCGTTACATTAGATTTGTGACTCCAGCATTGAGTTGAAAGTGATATGTGAAGACTTCAGTGATGAGTCTGTTAATGTCAGATCATTGTGTTCTCTTCACATTCTCTTCATGGCTCTTCAGATCAGACTGAAAGCTGATATTATTTACAGTAACCGCAGCAGTTTGGTGAAGGTCTCTTCATTGTTGAATGGCAGTTAGATTTCATCGCGAGTCAGAGCTTTAAATCTCTACACTACACAACCGCTTATTTACACCCATAAATGACATTTCAATGGGTCAGCGCTGGCTGAGAAGCATTACTAAAAGCACACAACTCCTTTTTCAACTTTACACTTGTAATTAGGGATTTAACAATATTATCGATATCATGTTATCGCAATAGCAAAATTGTCTCAATATTATGATGGTCACATGACTGTATGACACGAGAGGTCTTCCAGGCCTAACAGAGAATGTTAGAAAATAATAGAAGTTACCTTTGTCAAGGTCCATCTGGTGCAGTTATTTTATTTTATAAAAGGAAGTTTTAGGTCATTTCACCCATCTCGTATAACTCAGATCTCAGAGCAACACTTTTGATTATAGAATAATGAAAGAGGATGCTTATGGCCATTTCTAAGTCATCATTTGAAATACCGCAATGAATATCTCAACGTGCATGTCATACCGAGGTATTACCGTACAGTGAGATTTTGATATGGTTACATCCCTACTTGTAATCCATTTCCAGACATTTTAAGAGCAGTCTTGTGCGGTTCTGTGTGAAAGAAGTCAATTCACTCAAACACCATTTCAGAAAGATGTGACGTGTGCTGTTTTCAGGGTGAAGTGAGTCGTATCTGTGTCACCAGTGGAAGAGCACATTTCAATGTTTCTTAAACACGCCCACTTCCTCTCATCGGTTAAACGTTACGTCATTGGTTGAGCCAGTGATGCTGTGTCGGGCTGGCCAGGACAGAAGGATGTATTTATAAATGTCACAATATTAAGCTTTTGATGAAATTTAGTATTAGTCAGAGAGAGGAGGATATGTTTTAACGCACAGAAAAAACGCATTAAAATTCTTTCCTCTCTTTAAATTGTGTTGTGCTCAGATTTGATTGTGTGTTACGCATGCAGAAACGTGGTATTAAAGTGTGAAAGTCACGTGTGGTAGTGATGGCAGTGTAATCTCAGTCCGCTGGGCTTTTACTATCAAGAGTTTAATTACGTTTCTCAATTACCATCTCACGTAATAACGTGATACGCAATTAACAAAATCCTATAAACAGCTTGAATCAGAAGTGCAATAACACATCCCACAGAGAGAGAGAGAGAGACTTTCTCATGAATGTGAATGATCTTGTGTCTGTTCACTGTGTGTTGTGTGTCCAGGTGTGTCTGTGTGGGTTGAGGTGTTTTTGTGTGTGTGTGTGTGTGTTGCGAGGTCTTTTGAGGATGATGATTTTTAAAGCTCACATCAACTCTGCACCTCTCTGTTATCGCCGGCTAGTCTCTAATCCTGATCTTAAAAGATCTCTGTAACACTAGTTTAGTTTTTTTTTTATTTCAGTTTTGTTTTTATGGTGTTTGACTAGTTATTTTATAGCTTGAATGCACCACAGTAGCAGAATCAGCACCATTAAAGTTTCGTGACAGATTCAACAAAACATACTCGAGGCTAAATATGTATTCTGAACATCGATGTAAATGATTGTGGTTGATGGCGTTTTGCATATTCTCTTCTACACAGATTCAGCGGTTTGTGTTGAAGCCAGTGAGAAGTCATTCAGACAACATTGATATAAAGGATTAGTCCATACTGACACGTAATGGTTTTGTTTTGGGTAAACAGGAGTGTCTTCATTGGTGACATGTGATGTTCTGGTGAGCAGGTTTGTGTCAGTGTGGTCCTGGCATCCCTCTTCAATTCTCTATTCTCAGAGCATCTGTCAGCTGGCTCTTCACATTAGCATCTGATATCATAACGTGCTCATCACCGTGTTTTATTCATTAGCTGTCTTTACCCACGACAGTGAATCAGAATTATATCCGTGTACAAATCACTTCATGAACAAAACTCTCCTGTGCACAATGAAATCAGAGGATGCTCTTTCATCGCTCAAGAGTTCTCTGTTGTGTTTCATTAACAGACTCATTTAAGAGATATCAAAAGAGAAACAAATGAGACTAATTATTTAAATCCATGTTAATAGATTGTAGAGGTAAAATAATCAGGATTTGTGTCAATGTGATGAAAAATGTTTGAGTGGATGTTGAGATCTTCAATAATATTGACTTGACCAATCTGAGCTCAGTTTGACATGTTGACGTCTCTTCTCAAACTCTAATGACAGACACGTTTGTTAGATTTCTGATTCTTTCTCTCAGGAGGAATGTCTGAGACACAGATAAGACTTGAACTATTCTGTCATCATTTACTCACCCTCTGGTTGTTTCAAACATGTAGAAATGTCTTTGTTCCAATGAACACACAGAAAGATATTTGGAAGAATCCCTTGCAGAAAAGACACACGAAATTCACATGTGCAAAAAAACACCTGATCACATGGGAAATGTGTGTTTTTGGAACATTTTTGTGTGAATTCCCATGTGAAACCCATGGGATGACATGTGGTAATATGTCTCCACATGCGATTACATGTTGCCCATGTCATCCTATGAGTTTTTACATGTGGATGAACACATGTGAAATTCTGTAAGGTATGTTAGCAAATTTCAATTCTGTGACATCATCCACTATCTTGAATTTTTTGGTTCTGTCGAACACATGATGAGATATTTTGAAGATTTAAGAAAGCGAAGAGTTCTCAGGCACCTTTGACAACCATTTAATTCTTGCTACTATGGTAGTCAATAATGTCCCAGACATGAAAATGACTTACATTCTTCCAAATATCTTTCTGCGTGTTCATCAGAACAATAATTTATTCAGGTATGAAATGACATGAGCGTGAGTTAATGGATAAACCATCCATTTAATAAAAAGTTTCCAATTGCTCTCAAATTCATCTCATTGGTGTCTAGGAGAAATCATAACAAAAAAGACCTCATCTGTGATTTTTCTTTCTAATAAGTATCTCCATTTACTTTCAAGGGAAAAGACATGAAATATTAAGGTGAAGTGAGAGTTATGTTCTCCTGACTGAGAAAAGAGCCTGGAAATATAAATGCAGTGCGGTTTAACCCCTCGCCCCCCGTCCCGCCTCTATACCCTCCAGACACTGATCTGAGGATTCACTGTTGTGTGATGTCACGTGTGTAATCCACAGGCCCACCCGCCGGCGCCATTTCTCACCCGGCTTCACCCTTCTAATTATCTCCATCACAGCAGAATCACACCAGCGCTCGTAGACTCGTGACTTATGAAACTCACAGCGGGTGGCGGGACTTTAGAGAAACACACTCGCACGAGGCAAATTGTGTCTGTCAGATATATCGAGTCCTGCTAAGAGTTCTTCAGAAGAACTTAAACATTGGACTTCACATCCTGACATCAATTACACTGAACGCCTGATGGCTTTAAACCACAGTGGTGACGAGAACATAAAGACACGGCTCAAGCAGATTGCCTTGTCATATTTTACTGTTAAATTTAAATCATATTTCAACATTACACGTCGTGAGGAAGATGCGTCTCCCCACTCTTTCTTTTAATATTTAGTCGTATATTCCTACAGTCCTTTGTGAAGATGCTTTTTTATTTCAGTTTATTGATTATGTTTTTGCAGTGTTTACAGATGTTGGCTTATCTAGTTGTATTGGTGCAAAGGCAATGTTTCTTTGACTTATAAAGTTTGTGTATTGTCACGCAGGGTACAGCGGCCAGTCGTGTTCACTATAAAGTGGATCTGGAGCTGTTTCCTTACAGCAGCAGTATTTTTGACGTGGAGGAGAAGTCTGGGAACGTTCTCACCCGAGTTAATCTCAACGAGGAGCCCAACACAAAATTCAGCGTGAGTACACAACAAACAACACGTTTCTGGAGCTCCAGACTATGTAGAATCATTCCTCCGTACGTTCCTTCCTTTTTTTGTTGCTGTGATTGATTTTGTTTGTGTTGTCAAACAGTTGGTGGTTATTGCCTATGATGACGGCGAGCCGATGAAGTTCAATAAGACTTTAGTGGAGATCACAGTCCTGCAGCCCTCCGTCATTCCAGTCTTCACACAGGAAGAGTACAGGTGCGTCCCGTCACACTCAACCATCTGCAAAACCTCACGTTTCACAGCCAGTTCTGTATCATTGTGACCCGGAAACAAAAAATCTCATTTTACATCAATGCATCTGACATTTCTGACCTAAGGACAGCAAAAAAAACTGTTTTTATCCAAGTCATTCATTTCAAAAGCATTTTTTGTTTGTAATGAAAGAAATTAGAACTGCATAAAAAGTACAGTATACCATACACACACACACACACACACACACAATCATGCACAGCATCACCAGTAATTGTCGCTTGAAAGTAAATCGGGTACATTTATATTTCATGTTGACTTTCTGAAAAGCACCACGGAGAGATCGGCTCTGGCTCGGTTTTATTCAAATATTAAACCGTCAACATTGTTTTTAATCATAAGCTTTATGAATATGTATATAGCTGCAAGGTAAAGTGTGTTGCAGGAGTACAACATTACATCACACACACACACACACACACACACACTGTTGTTTCCTCAGAGGACATTTGGGCTGAATGCATTACTGCATTATTAAATTACATGTGTAATATATTTGACACGGGGGGGGTAATCAGTCCCATCCATAAGAACTCATCGACGCATAAATTGATTTAAAGAGCAAAAAATTCTGAAGCGTATATTGTTGAATTTATTATTCAGACCTTTCATCATTGCGTTCATGTAGACATGATGGCGTAAACTGATCTGCAATCAAAATGAATGTATGAATTATTTTACTGCAAAAAATGACTTTCTTGCTTAATATTTTTGTCTTGTTTTCCTGTACAAATGGCAAAAACATCTCGAATCAAGATGCATTTGAGAAAAATGAGCTAAGAAAATAAGTCTTGTTTTTAATCCCAAAATATGAAATTACAGCGAATTTGTGTTTAAAACAAGCTAAAAAATCTGCTAATGGAGTAAGAAAAATAACCTTGAATTTAGTGACTAAGAAAAAGGTAAACCTCAATTTTTATTCATTTGTTCTAGAATACAAGAGAAAAATACTAAGTAAGAAAGTCATTTTGTGCAGTATAAGAGTTGCTGTATGGTGTAACGGAGGCTTTGACGGCCTGCAGGGAGTGGCGAGTTTAACTACGGCCTTGATATCTAGAATCCTCCTTATCTATTGATGAATCAGAACTGCAGAGACAGAAACACAGCGATGAAAAGACCGGCCGAAGGTCTGAATTAAAGCCGTGTCCTACAGAGGCGAGGAAAGGTCGGGCGTGATCCCAGCTCTGCGGCGCTGAAAGAATCACAATAGCTTTCAGACACAATCTTCTGCCAGATAGCTTGGGTTTGGACAAAATGGGGTTTTGTTCATTTTTCTATTAATTGAACTGGGATTTTTACCTGACATGAAATAAAATGTGTACTGTAGGGAAAAAAAGCAATGTCCAACATTAAAAAAACATCTGTGTGTGTGTTGAGTACAGTAGTTGTGCTTTGAATATAAAGTTAAGTTCAGATGTGAGAAAATGTAAAGAGGTTTGGCAAAAACACGCATGGCATACACATCCTGATTGTATTTATACTTTATTGACATCACTTATAATGAGTTTGGCACTCCAAACAATTATTCCTCGACAGAGCACAGTGTTTTTAATAAGGTCTTAAGAAATACAGAATTATGACATTGCTTTTTCATCTCAATATTGTTTGCCCACTTAAATGTGCAGTTTGTGTCTCTTTCACACAGCTCGTCTCCTAAAAACCCTTCATGAATCTTTGTGTCTTCAACTAAATCGTCAGCTGAGCTTCGATCACACTATTCACAGCTTCATCTTTATACCGCTGGATGAATTCTGCTTTGCTTTGGTTTTCCACAGAGGAAACTATACAGTTCTGGGAGACTTTGACCTATCATAGTAGATTTTTTTCTGTTACAGTCATTCTTGAAAATATTATTTTTTTCAACAAAATACTGACGGATGTTTATCATTAATCAGTTTCTCATGCAGTGAAACATTTCACATATGATGATGTGTTCTGGATGTGTGTGATCACAACGCTGTCGGTGTGTGTGTCAGTGAAGTGCAGTTTGAGACTCTTTACACGGTTTAGATCAGCAGTGAATGAGCAGCTCTTGTCATGTATGTGAAGCGTGTCTCTGGAGTATGATTAGTAGCTCAACAGCTCGGCCGGCTCTCCACACGACAGACTCGAATGACTTCGACGTTCTTCTTCAAGTATCGATTTCTGTTTGAAAGATGTGTCCACGATAGCGTCTGTGCGGTGAGGTTAGTTTGAAGTGCCGGCGATGATGTTGTGATGCTTTGGAGTTACTCTACATCAGTTGATGTGACGTGACACATTGGTGAGATGAAATCTGCTGTGGACTGCCGTTGGAGTGTGGTCAGCCGCCCGGCGAGCTGTTTTTGATGCGCGGGTGCGCGAGTCCATGCGTCTGCGCAGCTCGAGTGCAGCTGCAGGATTAGTATGCAGACACTCGTGGTTCCTCTGTTGTGTGGTCCCACCAGCTCAGGGTCAGACAAACAAGAGCACCATTAGCCCAGCGCTGCTTATTAGCATGTGAATCCCACCCGCCTCAGACCACTGGCGCTCTCCTTCATCCTGAATGTAATTGAGCTGTGTGTGTTTTAAATTCTGAGATCAGGTTTGCATAAATGTGAAACAATACACAGCCATGTGTTTGTACTTAACATTGTAATTTTATGTGATTCATTTGCATTGTAGATAATGCAATAATTCTACTTTTGTTGTCTTGGGATATGTCGGGATGGGAATTTAAAGTCCCCATGAAATCCAATTTGACGTTTTTTGGCATTAAGTGCATATTATATCATATGTGCTCAAAAAGATCAAAATAACAAATGTACAGTCCACAATTTCAGCCAATACAGATCAATGATTTTTATGACATCACTTTGCACTTCAGTTTCTCATCAGATTACAGACTATGAGGTGAACAAAACGCTATTGGCTCTTTTAAAAGAGGGAAAAACTTCCTGATTCAGTGAAAACTCATTGAACAAAGCTGAACACTTCAAGACACTTCAGCGGATCTTTAAGCAGGGCTCGACATGAACACTTGTCCTGGACTAGTGAATGGGTCTCATTCACTAAGCATGCGTAAAAACAAATTTGTGCGTGAAACCTGCGTACGGACGCTTTCACGAACAAATCATGATTCACAAAAACTTTCGTACTAAAATTTATTCTAAATACAAGAGAAAAGAAAGGAACAGTTGGAAGCTCAAGTACACGAAAATCGCATCTCTTTCTTTTCGTCTCTCTCTTCCTCTGTCTCTCTCTAAGACAAAATGACAAAATACATGTTTCATCTTAAGATATATGTATATATATATATATAAAATTAGGCGTAGATGTATATTTAATTTTACAATTATTTCATCATATACAAAGCATAAAAAAAGATTTAATCAAATAATAAAATGTTTCCATATAGCCGACTGGACAAGCAACTTGAAAAAAAAGTAATATCATCCGAAGGACAACCACATGGTAAGGAAAGTATAATTTGCTGAAGCAGATTTGACTTTGATTTAAATTGTAAACCAACGTGAGTTGTAAATTTTCTATTGTGGAATGTTGGACAAAAACTCTATTTTTCATAATAAATTGGCTTCCTGATATTGATTTATGACAAGTCTAGCAGGATAAAAAGGTTTAAGAAGGTTATTGACGTACTTCATTTCTCTTGTAGAACGTCTGGATATTTAAATCATTTTGAATCTTTCAGATTTGAGAAGCAATATGTTTTCATTAATCACATCATCTGAATGGGTGCTATAATGAAAATGTCAATACTGTCCACCTGCATATAGATTTATATCATGATGAAAGCATACTGAAATATTTCACTAATTGTGTTTTTGCAGTTTTTAGA
Organism: Triplophysa dalaica; assembly: GCF_015846415.1. Taxonomy (NCBI): domain Eukaryota; kingdom Metazoa; phylum Chordata; class Actinopteri; order Cypriniformes; family Nemacheilidae; genus Triplophysa; species Triplophysa dalaica. The sequence continues at coordinate 18,453,681 of NC_079558.1, read as the reverse complement.
TTGGATTTAGGTTTTTAGTCTTAACAACGATAAGAGTGTGTGAGCAGATAACATTAACCACGCTGCCACAATCCATTTTTTATTTCCTGGAGAGAAATGTAGCTGAGGCCGGTGTATTTTAGCACCACTGTATAACTGATCAACAAATATAGTAAAAGCACTCAAGCTAAACTTCCCACTGATCACCATTCAAGAACCATTATATTCAACATCATCTCTTCAGAACTCAACGTTTCATCAGCGGCCAACAGCTAAATATGTTCTTTATATTGTCTCTTGAAGCTTTGGGACCTTGCATCACACCTTGACTTTCATATATACGCCTTGAAGAAGTTCCTGGTGAATATATAGTGAGAATAAAGGCCGTCATACAGTATGTTTCATTCATCATCTCAATGGACTTTTGTTACTTTTATCCCAGAACGGGTCAATTAACCCCCGATGTTTCACCGCACATTCATTTGTCTGTGGCTTTCAGCAGGGCCTCTCATCAAATATTCATAGCTTTTTCAATCGTTTATCTCCGGCGCACCCTTATCTGGTTTTAGGGCACTTGTGCATGTGATTAGTAAACTTCTGAAAGTGTGCAGTGTATGTAAATCAGTCAAGAGTTTAAATCCACTTCAGTTTGTGAGTGGAGCCGTTGGGATTCATAATCCGCTCGTGTGTCATGTCTGTGATGTTTGTGTCCGTCAGTGTAAACCATTGACCCTCATGACAGTTTAAACAGCATCTCACTGCGGTCAGGGCTGGTTACACCACTGAAACATTTGGGAAGCCTCAAATTCATTTACATTATATTACATTTAGTCATTTAGTAGACGCTTTTATCCAAAGTGACTTACAAGTTGAGTAAACAATGGAAGCTATCGGGTCAAACATTAGGACAACAAAAAGCATAAGAGCAATAAAAACATGTCTCACAAAGCCTACTACAGTGTACGGAGCCAAGTTTAGTTAATCTAAGCTTAAATAAGCATGCTTTTTTTGATATTGTAGAAAAGATATAAAAATCAGAAATGAACGGTCAGGTGCTGACAGAAGAGATGTGTTTTCAGCCATGTTTTCAAATTCAAAGTGAAGTAAGATTTTCAAAGTATGAGTATGAAAATATGATGAATGTAAAATGGTGAAGTATTTTGTATTTAAATGTACATTTTTCGCACCGTATGTGCAATGTTTGGTGTAAAATGAAAAATCTGATTCAGGGATTGAGGGGCAAAGATCGACTCAAAATGCCCTTTTATCTTCAATTCAATTTGAATTTGGCCGGATTCTTCACATGGTATTTAAAAAAAATGTTTGTCAGTGTTAAAACATTTAAGACGGGTAACATTTAAATGGCTGCTTTGTTATAGTTTTTTCATATCATTTCAAAACAATCAAACATGTATTTAAAAAGCATATTACTGTATCTCATTTCTCGACAGCACTTTTAGTCAAGCATTTTTTATACATTTTACAAAACTTTCATTACGCACAGAGTTACAAAATAACAGAATGTGTCTAATGAAACTATTACATGTATTTTTTATTATTAAGTATATTTGCTTATTAAAACAATCAATACACTTTCAATGCTAGAAGAATAAATGACAGTGGTTTTACTGTATTTCTTGAATAATATTAATGAGATATAATACATCAGCAGCTCTTTAAGACTTCATGTACACTTGCAAGCTGTAGTTCACCCATTGACACGTCCATGTTTTGTCCTGCCTCTTTAATTTCAAGTATACATTCAATATGTTCCCAAGATGATTGTTTTAAACAAGAAGTGAAGGTCACCTGCAAACCGGCAATCATAGAATATTCACTGAACCGATCACTGAATCCTGCAGATCCACATCGTCTCTGCTCAACGCTGGCCTCTCAGTATTCATGTATTCGGAGTGAAAGTTGTTTTGAAATGGAGGAAGATGATTTAGCCTCTCAAACGTAAGTTCAGCAGAATGAAGTTTGCCCTTTAGCTCTTGTTTGGAAAGTACGGCACCGGCACGCCAGCCGCACCGATCGCAAAGAGTTTGAAAAGGTCAGCGGCTAATCCACAGGTGGAGCGTTTGAAAGCCTCTTTTGTTTGAAGAGTGTCGTGAATGCGGCCTGGTTTTGTGCTGCGTTGAGTGCTGATTTAGGGAACGAGGAGGGAAGTAAGAGTCACGCTGAGCTGGAGGAGAGCAGGTGATGTCATGATGTGCAGCGCTGGTTTAACCGAAAGAGAAGAGAAGGAGAAAAACACTTCACAAGTAGATCTCAAATGTATAAAGAGATTTCAACCCACCGTGTGATGGTTTAACCGGTGGAAATTTACATTCAAGACAGGTGTGACAATAGACTGTAATAGACAATTGATCATATGCTCTTATATATCTCATGGCACATTATTTATAACAGATAACTGTTGCTTTTCGGAAATAATAATTGGATGTTTCTATCAATTTTATCCCAAACTGTACATGATTATCCAAAGTGGCTTATGATGCATTCAAATTATATTGAACCCACAACATTTGCACTGCTAATACTGAGGTGTACATACAGTAACTTTTGTCTGGTCGGTATGGGGATGAAATAGATGAAATGAATGAGATTCACATAGAAATGCATGGCATCAGATACTGTATTCAGATAAATTGGCAACCTTGTTTTGCAAGGAAATATATATATATATTGTTTATATAGTTTTTGAATGATGTCACCTAACAAGGGTTTAATCAGCCAATCAAGTTTTATCATGACATTTATTTTTACCCTCAGGTTATTGGCGGAAATGCCACAAACAGAGTTTTCATAGCTAAATGTTTTACAGGCAAAAGTCTTTTACTCTGACAACATCAAAATGAATACAGTAAAAGCCACAAAACTTTAAGTTTGAATTTTTAACTCATTTACATGTATGCATTGACACAGACATTAGATCAGTGTGTGTGTGTCCATGATTTTTTCCACTGCTAATGCAACACTTTAATAACCAATGTTTAGAAATGACAGATTTGCTGTTTATACTCCGGTCATGTTGTTGTGGGAGTGATGGGAATGTTCTGGTTAACCTTACACCAATGAATAGAATCAAAGGGTGACGCTGAAGTTCTTTTATCACTCACCAAAAACAACCCTGGAGGCATTTCAGGTTAATCGTAAAGATGCGTGCAGTATGTTAACACACATGTTTAACATTTACATCAGTTTATATGGCACGCCAAGACATCACGCAAGTAAGAGAAGATTCCTGTACCAGCGCTGCTCTTTTTGACAATCCGATACGGAGATTTTAAGGAGCGCTGCCTTTGATTTAGAAAAGATCCTTTATCTTCCTAAATGATTTTTTATTCTGGTGGATTGATGTAGATCCTGAATAACAAGCCTCTTATGTTTTATTAAATAGAAGGATTAAATGTACCCTGATAGCGGGTTAAGTATTGATGACGGAGGCCTGTGGTTTTTATTCATTTATAAAGACAGAGATCAAAGAGTGCATACGGGGATTAGAATTAAACAGTCTTCAATGTTTCACGTCATCAAAGCTAAACATTGAAATCTACATGCAAAGCTTGTAGTGTATTTGTGTGATTATTCATATCGCACGCATCTTGTACGTCTGAAAGGATAAGGCCAAAGGTTTGAAATTAGTTCCATTAGATAGAGTGATTTTACATCTTAATCTAACACACAGAAAAGTCAACGTCAAAAAAAAAGTAGTTGTGTTGTGTGATAAACATGTCTTGTGTTTGGTGAAGAGTAGAGAGAAGTCATCAGATGGCATTGGAATGGAGGTTGTGGTGATGTGAGCCAGATGCCCGCTGGACCTCACTAGTCTATAACACTTGAGTTTGTGTTTGTGTTGAGCGACCATTAGTGAAGCGAGAAAGAAAGTTTTTCTGTAATCTGTTGAAGAGTGTCAGGAGACTCTGTTGGTGCCTCTAGGCAAGATTTTAGATTGCGCCCCTCCCATACAAAATCATTTAATAAAAATATCTGAAAATTAACTCTTTTAAAAGCAAAATTCATATTTTTTTTAATATAACATAAATTGATGTTAACATAAATTGTTTTCTCAATAATACTGTATTTGAAAATTAGAACTCATAAAACAAATGTTTGATTATTATTATTATTTAGATAAAGGTTAATGAGAAAGTTTTTCAAACATTTTGTACAGCGCTGCGCAATGCCATAGAGACACACATATAAAAGCTTATTTTACTGTTTTAGATTTTCTTAAATAAATGGTATGGCCTGTAGTCACTGTGCCAGTAAACACTTTTTGCAGGTCACTTAGTTGAAAGCAGTCAAAAACAGCACACAGTGTCTGTGTTACCAGTAAAATGGTTCAAAATAAGCATCTTGCTCCAAGTGGACTTCGTGTTTAGAACCGGCGATGAGCCCGGCATGAGAAGAAGGTGCTTTAACAACAAGACCACAGTCGAACATAAGTTGTGGCAGCATCTCTTGAAGTCGGTGAGTGAAGTTTATCTGCACAGATCACACTAGCTGTTCTCCGTTTCACATGCATAATTAACGCATAAAGATTATCAATCATAATTTTCAATCAAAATTCGCCGTGATGCAAGAAGCTGTTCACATGTCGTGATTTTTGCGCTCTCGTCTGGCGCCCCTCGGATCCTTTTGCTGTCGTCTACGCCACAGTCGGCCCTGTTCAGAAGGGTCTGATCGGGTGTTTGTACAGAGGGATTAGATGCATGCTACTGTATCATCTCACAGCCCTGAATAACAAAAGAAACTCAAGGGACACAAATTACCTTCTAATACAACAAAACAACAAAATCTGAGCACTTCAAGTCAAGGACGAAGGTGTCTCGCTGGAAAGTTTGGAGAAGTTGTGCGGAGTGCGAGCACGATTGTGTTATTGAACGGTAAAGCCGATTCTGCAACAGGATTATGAGCGGCTGTATTCAAACTGTCCTTGACTGTGATGTTCTGTCCCACAGCGTTTCACCTCACATGCTGGGAAATGCCTCGGCGCTTGATATTTGTCTTAAAAAGGTGTCAAAGAAAACAAAGCAACACAATCTGTGCAGTGGGTTTATACTTCATGTACTGTGGCTTTAAAAGTGCATTACACTGGTGATTTCTTTTAAAGGTCCAGGGTGTAGTTTTCTGGTGGATCTATTGACAGAAATGCAAAATTTCCCCTTACGTGGAATTTGTTGTGTTGTTTCTACAGTAGCCAGGACAATCTGCTCTACAGCACACTTTCATAACTTACGTTATCTCCTTTTCCTTTGGCCAAAAAGTGAAAACATGATAACATATTTGTCCAGTGTCAGCTACCGTAGTACATGGAAAGGTGAGGGGTGCAGTGGAGTGGAGTGAGCCGTTGGTTGCAGTTCGCAGCCTCACCACTGGAAGCTGCTAAATTTCACACACTGAACCTTTAACTAGCAACGTTTGCAATGGCATTGCTGTTTACACTGTTTACTCTGTTCATGTCATCAGATCACATCAAAATAGAACGTGACAATGTCTCTGAAAGCCACAATGTGTCCAACCCTTTTCAAATGATTTATAAATTATGGGATACTAAGGGAAAAATGGAAGTAATGTTCCCTCCCCCATCTGGAATCAGCATATGCCTTTTGGTGGATTCGCGCCATACGTGGCAGTCACGATTGTCCAGTTCATTTGTCAAAGGGAAAAGTGCGGGCCGGAGCGGAGGTGGAATCTCTCTTCCACAAGCACAATTTTATTGTATTATCTTTGTAAGATGTGAGACACATTGTATTATTTTTATTTGTGTGTGAGACACATTTTCAAGTACAAAAGTTGTTACTATAGGAATAGTATTAGAAGTTAAAATAATAAGGCAATCTATCACAAGGACGTTTTTGAGTCAACAAACAGAGACTGAAGTCCACCAAACTTAAAAAAGTTTAAGTCATTAGTTGCCAAAGTTACCTAATGAACAACAAAACAAAAATATTTTTGTTGACTGAACATAAATAGAGAATAAAGATTGATTATTTAGTCTTCTACTAAAACTGGACATGTTTTCTGCCTTAAACAGACACTTTGATCTAATGTTTTGATCTGTGTTGAGTCTGTTTATACCGGTTTTGCCAGGATATCATACACTTACACCTCAACATTGAACACACAAACCTCAACCATGGTTACAATCAAAAACCATCATTCATTGAAAAAAACTCTAAACACACGGATAACTAACAGGAACAACGATATTTAAGTAAAACACTTCTCTTTAAAAGAAAAGCAAATAAGAAACACAGATTTAAAATGCTGCAATGCATCTTGGGAACTTTCAAATTCTTGCAATAAGGTTTGTTCAGAATACACTGTTTTGTATGTTGGTCAGACTTTTTGATGCATTTTGTCAAAAAACTTGAGAATCTAAGTCCAGTCAACAAAATAATGTTTATAAGAAACATGTTTAGGCTAATTAACAAAAAAAGGTACATTTTCAAAGTTGGATTTTTTATAGTGCACGGTGAGAGATAATACGAATACGAAAATAATGACGACAAAAATATATTTTATATTATTAATATGGTTATATACACTAGCGTTGTTAACCACCACGCAAATACGTAGGGCCCTGCAAGCTTGGGGGCCCCTCTCGTGGCTACAAGCGGTAAAATCATTTGAAACTTGATTTAGACACTCAGATATACGCAATGAAGCGCAAGTATCAAAGTGGTGCTCCAAAACGAAAGAAAGCAAAGAAATCTAATACTTATTTTAGCAAAACAATGCTTTTAAAAGAAGCATGAAAAGAAGAATATTGCACCGTTGAATCTCTTATACTGTAGCTAAAAGTGTTCTGTATAATTATCCCAAAACTGAGAAGGTTTATTCTTATAACAAACTGTAGAGAATTTTGCGTATTATGTTGTTCAAGGTGAAATAAATCCAGTTTATATTTGTATATGTCTCATTAATTCCATGTACTCAATACTCCTGTGAAATTCAAACAATGTTAGACAATGTGTGGGGGGCCTCAGGTCTTGACTTTGCTTAGGGCCCTCAAAATGGTAAACACGTCCCTGTATACGTATATCAAATAGCATAGGAGAGCATTTTTTTTCTATAGGACACGATAGAACACATTTATTTGTCAACTCATCGTGATGTTTGGAGAGGATGAGAGACACTCACTTACAAAAACAGAAACAGCACTAAACCTAAATAAAAACCCCAGTGTTATTGTTCTAACATTTCATTCATCTTTAAACATTACACTCAAGGCACAAGACGCTGAAAACATTGCGATGTGACATGATGCATTGTGTTTACAGTGTTAATACATCATTAATGTGGATTTCTGTATGTGTACGCAGGTTTTCTCCAGTGAGCGAGAACGCTCCCGTGGGAACGGTGGCAGGAGTCATCTTGGCAGCCGCTATAAACCAGACCATCGTCTACTCCATCATTGAAGGAAATGAGGGCGGTGAGCTCTGCATTCATATACCTCCACTGAGCCCTACTGAACATTTTCAGACCAATGTCACCGACACGCACACATTCTAAAAGAGATGCGGTTTGTTAAATATATAGTAGAATCATGATTTATGAGCAGACGTATATCCAGCACATTTGCCATTTTAAAGAGCAGACTCAGATATTCACTTGAAGGAATGCTGTACAGCCCCGGTCATGCTAAACCGCGCTTAATCCTGCGCGCGGCACTGTGTTCACCAACCATTTTTTAGGCTGTGTTTGCACTATTAATTCATCTGCGTGTATTTTTTTTATCGAATCGAGAGGTAAACGGACTCCGGCAGCATGTGCCGCAATTCATTCTTAGCGACTTTTCCTCTCATACAGATCTCATGCATTCACTGCGAGAAATGAGTCGCGTTATTTCTCCTCCATAAAGTTCCCTGCCGAAAGACTGCCGGAAATGTCACATTGCTCTTTTATGAGTCGGATATTATTGCAATGTAATAAATTACAGTTTGTAACGCTTCAACCACGCCGTAATGAAAGCTCACATCCTCGCCGGGTGCATCTCTTAGGTGTCTGTAAGCTAAAAGTTCTGCGTCTGTTGTGTGTCACGGGTGTGCGCGGGCTTAAAATCCTCCACCTGTCTGCTCGGAGCCGGAATTTGCCGTCACATTTGAATACGTCGGCCGCTGGTTTGAAGCGATGGGGAAATGTTGTGGGACATTCTCATTAGACGGAATCAAGGAGCGTGCATTGGTAATCAAAAGGCTGTTTTCATCCGTGCGAACTAGAAAGAAGAGAGGAAGGACAAGGTAATCATGGAACCCTTCAAAGCGCCCGTATCTGACGTCTTCAATAGATGACATCACCTCAGATCACAGCTAATCCTTTATGAATGTTAATGAGACTCAAAAGCTGCTTGTGCACTTTGGACCTGAAATCCCAATGTAGTCAAGTGCGTGGAAAAGCGTTTGGGATGAGTTCGGAGACACCGATTTAGCCGGGCCAGGAATTACTGTCTGGCAAGAGTGGGGAGCATGACAAATCTTCTCCTGGATTGAGTCATTTCATATCATGTGATACATCTGGAAAAACAGTCCTATTTACAGATAATCCAGTAATCAAATGCTTTACAAAACAACTCCTTTCATTATTCTCTCTTTATATTTGGAGCTCTGTGGAGGGCTCACAAACGCTTATTTATAACAAATGAATGATACGTATGATCTACATCTACATGTTTGGCTGATGGTGAGACATATTTGTTGTCATGTCTGGGTGAGACGGGAACAGAGGACCCAGATGCAGACAGCGGGTAGTGGGTTAACACAAGACTTTAATAAATATTAAAGACAAAACAAAACCTGCGAGGGGGTAAAACAAGAACAAGGGTATAACCATGACATAGAACCAGGAACATGGACTTACTAAACTAGACAGGACTAAAGATAATGTTTGACATTACAAATAACTGGACTAGACTAGACTACACTTAACTAAACACAGGAACTCACCACTGTGATCTTTCCTGTAGCTCAGTAGTAAGAGCATTACGTTAACAACGCAAGGTTGTGGGTTTAATCCCAGGGGACATATGTATAAAAGTATAGGATAATGCAATGTAAGTCGCTTTGGATAAAAGCGTCTGCCAAATGCATAAATGTAAATGTAAATATAATTTCACGAAATGAACCAGCAGGAGACAGAGAACACAGGGGCGTTAGGTAAGGGATCAAATCAAGAGGGAACAGGTGTAGGGCATGAAATCAATAATGAGGAATAATCAGGAAACGAGGGGACGGGGACAAAGACGAGATCAGAGAGGGTGTATGGAAGGTCATGAGGGCCATTATTGCCTCTCTCCACATAAAACACGAGGCTCTGTCATGATCCTGCCACTAGATCAAGAGAAACATGACATGATTGGGCAGAATCATGACAATTGTTTACTTAATAATCGCTGTGAAGAGCAAATATTGATTCATAAGGCGAATAAATTACCAGCAGGGGTGGTCATATATTTGTTTGATTATAAAATGATGACACAGTTTGTCTTGTCTACAGGTGAGTTTATTGTGAATAACATCACTGGAGTAGTCAGCACCATCAAACCGCTGGACTACGAGAGCAATGGCAGCTACGTCCTCCGTGTGGAAGCCAACTCCATCAGGGTTGTGTCATCCAACCTACGAGCACCGTCCAAAAGTGAGGCTTTTTATCATGTTTTCTCAATAAAACATCTAATATGACTTTATGACCCAGTTCTAAACTTCCTCTGGGAATTGTTTTCATTTCTCTGTAAAGTAATTTTGCATTTTTGTTTTGGAGTCTGGTAAACACTTCATCAGATCTCAGGCCTCACATTGAGGCTGTCACTTCCGTCTGTATGGAGTTGATTTATAGAGATTTTCCTCTCAGACAGAGCATCTGTTATTAAGCTGATTAGACGGCTTTGAATATTGAGTGCATATCACTTTTAATATATGGATTATTCATTCATTCGTGTATTATGCAAGCAAGGTAATGAAATAAAATGATTAGTTGGGTCCAGTCAGCCTGTCATCTCAGCGGCTTTTACTGATTCCCAAGAGTGTTTTTAATACGTATATTTTAAATATTTTGATGTGTCACCGTTCGGTTATTTGTTGTAGTGTTATGGGGATGTCACCACAGGACTGCAGGTGTTTGTTTTTATGAAGATTTCATAAATATCAGTGTCAGTCGATTGATATCAATTTAATTATGATACACTTACTATTTTTCAACTCTTATGAAAACTTACCATGGTGTAGCCTGTTAACTGTCACCAGTTCTGTATACAGGACACATAAGCTTGCGTCAATATTGTGCATGTAATTTCTAATCGAATCTTGACAAACTATACATCATTGGATGATGATATGTATACTAAGACTCTAGTATACAGATTTCTTTGGTGTTTTTTTTTATAATTTATGTAGGGAGAGTAATTGATTCTTTTTAATGAAGAGTGTGCTTTGATTTTTTTGTAATCCTTTTGAGACCCGTATTTTTTTTTTTGTATTTTTTCATCAAAGAAAAACATAACTTTTTTTATTTATTTTTTACAATAAACCTAACAACATACCTTAAATTTGTGTGTGTGTGTGTGTGTGTGTGTGTTTAGCAATAATCAGCTACTTTTCTTTTTTCAAACGAGACCAACCGTAAGTCTGTATTCCAAAGAATTCATGAGTCACCTCCATTTTAGTTCCAACATATGTTTTCGTGTAGGCTCAAAAAGGGCTCCGACAGTTAACATAACATTATGGTTTTACTACAGTCAAAACCAAAAATATGGCCAATACACTTTTTCGTTTCATTTTCATAAGGGAAAGAAAACACATGTATGAACAGTAGATTCATTGATTATTTTCATAAGTTTATTTTTCAATGGTTAATATTCCCCAGTCTCACAGACCATTATTTATAAAGAAAAAGTTTGAAGATTTTCAGGAGACCCTATGTCTTGTTTGTATATGGCCCATTTTTTAAAGCTTTATTTTAAAGATGTTTTTTCATTATCTTTTGTGATGTTTGCTTGCAGGTAACACCGCGAAGGTCTTCATTGAGGTGCATGATGAGAACGATCATCCTCCAGTGTTTACTAAGCCGCTTTATCTCGGTGGGGTTGCTGAAGATTCCAAGACCTTCATATCGGTTTTACAGGTCCAGGTAATGTGTCTGAACCTCACTGTTTGTACTTTGCATAGTGTCACACCTTGAGTCTGCCCAGAGCCCTGCCCACTTCCTGCTCACAGCCCGCCCACCAAACATGAAAATGACAAGAATGGCATTTTAGTTTTGTAAGGTGTCAGTCAGAATTGTCAGATAATACAACAATAGCAGATTTGGCTGCGTGAGGTGTAGCCGGTTGGATATTCTGGTCTCAGCCGAGGTGCTTAAATCCGATCAGCCGGGGTCTGAGAGACCAGATCAGATCAAGAAGAGCTTGTGATGTGTAAAATGCCACGGCCGCAGAGACTCGCTGATACAGATCCCAACACAACTGTCAATAGTGTGGACACGGCAGCATCACATTCTCTGGGACAGAAAATCAGTCATCAATCAGCCAGACGACTGAAGTGTCTCTGCGTCACATCTCTGTTCTCTCTCTCACAATGATTCTGTGTTTTCTATGATCTCTCGTTCCTCTTGTTTCTCTCATGTGTTGAGCAACAGTGTATTCTGAGCTTTTCGTTTTAGGAGAGAACAGCCTCTGATGATTGTTTTAAACACATCAAAACTGCATTTGTTTATCAATGGAAGCCAAATATATATGACATTCTACAGAAATCTTGCATTCAGCTTCGGTGCAGCGGTTTGTGGAGAAGTTCTTTCTGACTGTCCATATAGAATTTTTTTTTTTACTGAAGTGGGAAAGAACTTGACTGACCTGAACAAAACCCTCATCTGAACCCTGCTCACCCCCTTTGTTAAAATACATTTCAGAACGCTTCCTTTCAGAAGCATGAATCTTTCTTTATCCTCTTTTGGCTGTTTTTTACATGGATGCAGGATTTTCTCTCTCATGAGAGCGTCAGTGTCCCTGTTCACATGTACTTAAAGGGAACCAAGGATATAGAGAGATGTATAGATGAATACGTTGTAATAGCTTTACACTCCTAGCATTTGTTAATTGATCATTCACATCATGACCCCTTTAAAGGATTTAAGAGAAAGCATGTGTACAGGGGTTGAGAATAAAAGTTTTAAACAAAACAATCACAAATTTTATCAAATACAACATTCATGTTCATATATTAATAGTGAAGGATGAGGCTCTGACTGTTTCCCTTTATTTTTCGGTTTCAGAAGAGATTCAGGTATGAGGCCAATTTGTTACATTTACATTTAGTCATAAAGCAGACGCTTTTATCCAAAGCGACTTACAAGTTGGGTAAACAGTGGAAGCAATTGGGTTAAACATTATGAAAACAAAATTTATAAGTGCACTTAAAATATGTCTCACAAAGCCTACTTCAGTGTACAGAGTTTAGTTTATCTAAGCTTAAATAGGTTTAAAAAAATAGTTTTTACATATTGTGGAAAAGATATAGAAATCAGAAATGATTGTTCAGGTGCAGACAGAAGAGATGTGTTTTCAGTCGATTCTTAAAGATGGCGCTAGAATCTGCAGATCTTGTAGCAGCAGGCAGATCATTTACACAAATGTAGAATCGATCCAGAGAAGGTTCGTGAGAGCAATTTTTTTACTTTTTGGGATGGCAGCACAAGACGTTTTTCGTTTTCAGAGTGTAAGGATCTGGGGGGTACATAAGTCTGCATAAGTGAATGAAGATCAGGGGGTGCAGAACCAGTGGTGGTCTTGTAGGCCAGGAGCAGGAACTATTCCACCCCTAAACCAGTAACCTCCTTTTTTCATGAGGAGACACTATCAGTCCATGATGTCACCCGTAGGTGTGTGAAGAGTAAATATTGAAGCCTAATGTAGGCAGAGCATCGCGCGACACTCACAGATAATCGTAAATGGACAAAGAGGCAGGATGTGGGTGGAGCTGACGTGCCTCGTTGCTGAAACAAACCACGCCCACTTAGCTCGATGTAATGGTGGTAGATATTTAAATGTTTACATCGGGTTACAGCTTACCCGATGTTCACTTGAGTTTTAAAACAATCTCCTCCCTCACAGTTGTCATGAGGGGCAAAATTACCTATATAGACCAAAATATGTTTTTGTACCAGGCTGTAAACATGTTCTTTGTGCTGTAAAGTTCACCTTTTTAACACAGGGCTCAATGAGATCCTGCTCTGTTTTGAAACCAGCCTCTAGTGGCCAATTGAAGAATTGCAGTTTTACTCACTTCCGTGTTGGTTTTGACAATCACAATACTTGTAATGCAAGATCTATGTGTTTTATGACATTCTTACATCCCAAACACAACTAATTGATTTGAATTTGTAACATTTAAAGAATACTTTCAAATAATCAAACATTGACAATAATCTATTGTATCGGGGGGGACACATGGGGACCCCCAAATAAAATTCTGCTTAGGGCCCCATTAAGGCTTCGGCCGGCCCTGCCGTACTGTATACATAGAATTTGAAGAAACAGGTTTCTGTTGTGGTTTTAATAGAATATAGAATTTATTTCGTATATTGACAGAACAGATCACTGCATGGCATTTGCATTGTGCACTGAAAGTTTCTGGCCTTTCAATGTCGGCCTGTTTAATTCCTCCAGCGTGACACAGACATGATCTGATCACCTCAGACCACACGCTGGTGTTCATCTCATACGGCTTTACCCTACTTACAGTTCACCAGAAGAACCGATGATGTTATCAGGTGACCGCTCGCTGTATAATGTCCAGGACTTTAGTACTTAAGACCCCAGACTGAGTTAAAGCACACAGCCGAGGGCGTTACAGGGTCACGTTTATTTCAAGTTCAGATTACCATCATTTCTGAGAAGAGAAGTTTAGGGGGCAGAGGTCAAAAAGCTGAATATGCTGCCCAACACACACACACACACACACACACCAGCGTACGTTTTGGTGGCCACAGAATCACTTAGGATAGTTTTTTGTTCAGGCTGCTCAGCAGCTCATAGATTAGACTAATCTACTTTGAAACCCCTCTTAAATAGTTTTGAAAATTGAAATGTCTTCCCTCTCTGTCAGGTCCAAGCACAGGCATGTTGCTGAAATGCCGGATTTTACTCAGAAAGCGTCTGTTCTCTTTCTGGTGAGATGTGTCACCATTGTTCATCCCTCATTCTGATAATTCCTTCATGTCATCTGTCGGTGTTCTGGGTTCACCATACCTTGTCAAATCAGATCTAAAGAACATTGCGAGATGAAATACAGAGCAACTGGAGACTGTTTAAGTCTCATCTGCGTTTCAGATATTTCTCCTGAGAAAAAGAGGCAGAAGTCTCACAAATGTCTCAAATATTTTCATGGATTTCTATGAGAACGCTCTCATTTGTTTGTGGTTTAATTTCTTTGTGGTCGTATTTTTTGAGAAACACCGGAGACTAAATTGATACTTATATGAAACCTACATGAAATCTCCTGAACTGAATATTCTTCTCTTGGGAATGTAAGTGTTGTGTCCGAGCCTATCCGCTGAATATAAGCATTTAAAGCGTGAGCTTTTGCTCTGCAGAGGTCTTTAACACACAGCGTGTGTTCATTGAAATGACTCTTCCAGGCATATTAAAGAAATCCTCATTGGTGTTAATGAGTTTGCGAGGGCCGGGGCTCCGCCTATCTGCCGAGCCGTGCATTTCCCCGGCTTGTAAAGAGCTATTATAAATCATAGTCACCGCAGTGAAGGGCTGAGATGTTGAGCTGTGCTCTCCAGCCAAAGTGTCATGAAGCTGGAGCTCTGAGCGCCCCCTGGAGGTCACTGGTGGAACATCTCGCTTTTGTAGGTCTGAAGTATCTTGTGGCTCTTTCTCTGGGAGTCTTTGACACACGTGTGTTGTTTGTGGCAGGCGCTGGATAAAGACACAGGGAATTACAGCAGCATGACGTACCGACTGAACATCCCCCCGACCGCCGACGGTAAAGACGGATTTGTTATTGAGCCCTTCACAGGCGTGATCAAGACGGCCATCATCTACAGGAACATGAGACGCTCCTACTTCAAATTTCATGTGGTTGCCACGGACGACTACGGCAAAGGATTGAGCAGCACCGCTCAGGTGGTGGTGAGTATAACGTGCAGAAAGTTTTCTGTTCATCCAAACAATGAGAGACTCAGGGTCACGGAGTGTACTGTTGTATACTATAGTAGTTACTGTAGTAAATTGAAGAATACTATAGTATATTTGAATTCGTAATGTGTATTCTGGAGGACTAACTCTAGTAAATCAAGAAACTCTAAAATACTGCAGAAGAACACTTAATATTTACCATAGTAAAACTATAGTATCTAGGAATTATAGTAGAGTTTAATATAGTAAATACAAGTATACTTCACTTTTGTTTATGTGGGATGAAAAATAAATGAATACAGTAAAATATGCTTTTATTATCATGAAAAATCACAAAGTATATTTTTAAATCAGAGTTAAATAAGAGTTATCAATACTTTGAATTATCTTTTTTTCGCTTAATTTTTTTTTGTGTTGAACTGAAAAGTTATGTTTTACTTTTAGCAATTTATGTTATGCACTACTGTGACTTTATTATTTTATTATTTTTATTTTTTTGTTGTTATGAAAGATTAGTTTTTATTTATTTTCTGCTAATAATTTTAGTGTCTTAGTATTTCAGTTTATTGCTGAGGCGACATTTCTAATTTTCATTTATTTTAAGTTTTAGTATTTAGGCCAGTAATTTATGTTATAACTAGAAATGATTTACTAGTTCTAGATTTAGTAAACTATAACAAAGTTGTTTTAAACAAAATTTTGGCAAAATACAATATAAGCATTTCTGCATTTTTTGTCTGCATCATTCCTATTCGGATTCATTTTGAAGCGTTGAATTGAAGTACTTCAGCTTAAATACACGTTCCCGAGGCCGCTTAAACACATGGATTAAACTTTAGAGCAGTAAACTGCAATCCATCAATGAGTTAAAGCGGCGGTCGTGACCTCTGTTAGTGGAGTCTGATTGGAGAAATGCACTCTGGGAAGCTCTCCTGAAGCTCATGCAGAACACACATTGATTTTCGGTGTTGGCTCAGGCACTCCAGTGGCATTTAAACCCATAAATCAATCCAACAAAAGAACTCAATATACTGAACCAGCACAGCAGTCAAATAAATGAGCTTTTCATAACTCCACAGTGATGATGAGCTGAAACACATCATGGTCAGAGTTTAGAGGTCAACTCACCACAAATTCACTATAAACACTATTATAGAAGAACCGATGTGATAATATTTCACCTGACCAGACAACTTTCACACTTCAGAGATATCACATCTTAATGGAATACAGAACGAGACTATTCAAAACTGAGGTGTTGTTGAACTCTGGTCTCAATTATTTTGTCCGGACGTATACCTTCTTCATGGACAATATAATCTGTTTGTATGCAGTGTGTATACAGTCACCTAAAGGATTATTAGGAACACCACACTAAAACTGTGTTTGACCCCTTTGGCCTTCAGAACTGCCTTAATTCTACGTGGCATTGATTCAACAAGGTGCTGAAAGCATTCTTTAGAAATGTTGGCCCATATTAATAGGATAGCATCTTGCAGTTGATGGAGATTTGTGGGATGCACGAAGCTCCCGTTCCACCACATCCCAAAGATGCTCTATTGGGTTGAGATCTGGTGAATGTGGGGGTCATTTTAGTACAGTGAACTCATTGTCATGTTCAAGAAACCAGTTTGAAATGATTGGAGCTTTGTGACATGGTGCATTATCCTGCTGGAAGTAGCCATCAGAGGATGGGTACATGGTGCTCATAAAGGGATGGACATGTTCAGAAACAATGCTCAGGTAGGCCGTGGCATTTAAACGATGCCCAATTGGCACTAAGGGGCCTAAAGTGTGCCAAGAAAACATCCCCCACACCATTACACCACCATCATAATTACATTAATGAGAAATTGAACAGGTGTTCCTAATAATCCTTTAGGTGAGTGTTTATTAAAGTGTTACTTTTAATTGAAGTTTTGAAGTTATGCAACGAAAAAATGTTGAAAACATGAAGAAAAACAGAGCTTCAGTCAAAGACATACATAAAGAACGTCTCGGGTTACGTCTGTAACCCTTGTTCCCTGAGAAGGGAACGAGACACTGCGTCGCCATGGCAACGCTTTGGGGAACGCCTCAGCGTGACCAGCTCTGAGCACGTGTGTCAACATCGTCCAGTAGTGGAACGCTACGTCATAGATGACGTATGGACCAGGAGGTATAAAACGACATCCGAAATAGTGAACTTCAGCTCGAAAAACTTCGAAGCAAAAGGCTTACAGGGATGTAGGGAGTATGGCAAGGTGACGCAGTGTCTCGTTCCCTTCTCAGGGAACAAGGGTTACAGACGTAACCCGAGACGTTCCCTTTCGAGGGAACTCGCACTGCGTCGCCATGGCAACGCTTTGGGGAACGAAATACCCAAACCGCCATACGCCCAAATGCCTGTCTGTGTGTACAAAAATGTCACGTGGAAGACACAAGCACCTGGGCTCCCGGGGTGAGATTCATGTCCAAACTATAGAATCTCACGAATGTGAGCGGAGAGGACCAGCCTGCCGCATCACACACGTCCCGCATAGACGCCCCCGACCTTAAGGCTACGGAGGCCGCCATACCCCTAGTAGAATGAGCTCTGACATCCAAAGGCGATGGTCTGCCAGAGGCCTCATAGGCCAGAGAGATAGTCTCAACTATCCATCTGCTGATGGTTTGCTTGGTTGCCGACAGACCTTTCTTCGGTGAACCAAAACATACGAAGAGCTGCTGCGCTTTCCTCCAAGCCGCAGTTCTGTGTACATACGAGTCCAGTGCTCGCACTGGACACGACAAATTTAACCTTTCCTGGTCCTTGCTCCTGAAAGGTGGAGGACAGAATGCTTGCAAGGTAATGGGTCTCGGTACATCATCCATAACCTTAGGCACGTATCCTGCCCGGGGGAAAAGGAACGCCTTAACCAAACCAGGAGCAAATTCAAGGCACGTAGGGGAAACCGACAGGGCCTGAAGATCTCCCACTCTCTTGAGAGAAGTAATAGCCATCAGGAAGACTGTCTTAAGAGTAAGAAACTTAAGAGCGACTGAATGGATGAAAATTCCCGGACAAGCGCTTAGTCCTTGTGTAATTCCCTGTCTAACTTGTTCAAACATAGCTCTTTTAAAAATTGCTTTTAATTTAGCAGAGCTGTGATTGATATTTCTTTCTCTACCGTTCTCTTCCCAGGTAGGTACCCTAGTGTAGCTCACAGGCCTCAACCTGCGAGCACCATGAAGAAACTGTAGAACCAAGGGGTCTCTACCACAGGTATGCCCCCTAGCCGAACATGAAAGGCAGAAATGGCTGCCATATACACCTATAAAGTAGATGGGGATAAGTCCGCAGCAAAGGGATCTTGTAAGAACTCAAGCACTGTAGAAACTGGGCAGTTACAGGGTCCAAACGGTGAGCTGAACACCAAGTAGTGACGACTCCCCACTTCAAGGCATAAAGCTTCCTTGTAGAAGGAGCTCTGGAATTAAGTATGGTCTCCACAGCCTCAGCTGAGAGACCAGTGTCTAGAAGGCTAGCCCTCTCAGAGGCCAAACCCATAGTTTCCATAACTCCGGGCGTGGGTAATGTATCTGACCCTCCGCTTGAGAAAGGAGGTACCTCCTCAAAGGAATCTCCCATGGAGAGTTCTCCAACAGGTCTAAGATGTCTGAGAACCACACTCAGGCCGGTCAGAACGGGGCTACCAACAGTAGGTGAACTCCGTCTCTGCGCACCCTTTCCAGAACTCCCGGGAGTAGAGCGATCAGGGGAAAGGCGTACAGGTGAAACCTCGGCCACACCTGTGCCATACTTACCTGAGTCGCGAACAGATTTACCTCTGCCCAGCAAAACCTCATCCAAATCTGCTCCACCAGCTTGGGTGGAGTCTCCATTCCCCCGGCCTCAGCCCCTGCCTCGACAGGATGTCTGCTCCTCGGTTCAGGTGACAGGGGATATAGACTGCCCTCAAGGAGAGCAGCTCCCTCTGAGACCAAAGGAGGATCTGAGGTGCCAACTTGTATAGTTGCCGAGACCGCAGACCCCCCTGGTGATTTATGTATGAGACCACAGCTGTGTTGTCTGTCCTGACAAGCGCATGTTGGTCTCTGAGTTGTGGGAGAAAGTGTGTCAACGCCAGAGACACTGCCATCATCTCTAGGCAATTTATGTGCCAAGATCGAAATTGGCTCTCCTATCGGTTTTGGCCCCATTGGCCTTCCACAACAGCTCCCAAACCTGTGAGTGAAGCATCGGTTGTCAGTGCAACGCGCCGACAACTGCTTCCCAACACTGGTCCTTGGGAAACGAACCAAGGTTCTTTCCACATTCTCAACGTGTGCAGGCATCTGCGTGTCACTTTGATAATGCGCAACTGGTTGCCCCTCGGGGAAAACCCTTTGGTTTTGAGCCAACACTGTAGAGGTCTCATATACAGCAGGCCGACAGGAATGATGTTGGACGCAGCTGCCATGAGTCCCAACAGCCTCTGAAAAAGCTTTACCGTCAGTGATTGGCCTAGCTTTATTCTGCAAACGGCTGACAGGATTGCAACAATACGAGCAGGCGTGAGCCGCGCCTGCATTGTGATGGAATCCCATATTACTCCTAAAAAATGGTTCTCTGTACTGGAGAAAGCACACTTTTCTTGGTATTCAGCCTCAGCCCTAGCTCCTCCATATGTGCGAGAACAACATCTCGATGTTGAACCGACAGATGCGATTTTGCTAGAACTTCTTGTTCCATCACCAGAGTCTACTCAGGGCACACCTCGGTGTACAAAACCCTGTTGAAGCGGGGTGGGCGGATTTGAAATTGGATCCGGTAACCCTGCTCTACCGTAAGCAGGACCCATTGTGACACATTTGGTAGACTTTTCCAGGCTGCCAAATGGTCAACTAAGGGGACTAGCCTCTTGGGGCCAGCCTCTGGTGATATTATTACGGGAACTGCAACGGCTCGGCAAACCTCGATTGGCAGAGCCGGCTGAACCCTCTGGGGACACCGAGGAGGAACGGGCACCGTTTAATGAGGTGCGAGCGCACGCTCCTCGGGGGGAAATGGGCTGTCAGGACTTTTACTTGTTTTCCCCTTTCCTCGCCTGGATGACTGCCCTCAGGTCAGTCCTAGGTTTGTAAGGCTGCGGGTGAAATTTTCTTCCTGAACCCCCATCCTTCTGGGGTGGGGCTCGGGAAGCAACACTCTGCTTCTGACGCTCACGATAGCTAGTGGACGCCTGTGGCTGTTCTCGCCCCGCCGCCTGGGGAGTTTGTCCGCGGCGGGGGAGATAAAGTTTAAATGCCGCAGCCTTTTTCTTAGCCTCCTCGAACCTTTCAACAACGGTATCTACAGCGTTGCCGAAAAGGCCCGTAGGGGACAATGGGGCATCCAGAAGAAATGCTTTGTCAGATGGTTTCATGTCTGAGAGGTTCAACCATAAATGCCTCTCAGTGGCTACCATAGCGCCCATGGAACGGCCTAAAGAACGAGCAGTCTCACGAGTAGCACGGAGAGAAACATCCAAAGCATGACGGACGGGTTGTAAAACATCCGCCGCCACCAGTCCCGTGTCGACCAATTCACGTAGCGCATCTGCTTGATACGCCTGAAGTAGTGCCACAGAGTGTAAGCAAGCCCCGGACTGCCCTGCTGCCGCAAATGCCTTGCCAATCAAAGTCGATGTCACCCTGCATGGCTTTGATGGCAAGGTAGGGGCTTTTAGGGACGAAGCCGTGGATGGAGACAGATAGCTCGCAAGCGTCTGTTCTATTCTCGGCATCGCCCCGTAACCTCTTTCTTTATAGCCCTGAACATTAGAATAAATGCAAGTCTGTGGCGTGAATACTCGTGCGGTATATGGATGCTGCCACGACTTACACACCTCCTGATGTAGGTCAGAAAAGAAAGGGAGTTTGCGTCGTGAGTGTTGTGTGTTATGCTTGAGACATCGCTCGTCCATCTTATTCTCAGGACGAGCGTTAGGTTTATCTTGCGGCCAGTCTATTGTTAGTTGGGCTACCGCAGCTGTCATGACTTCCACCAGATCGGCGTGAACCGAAGCAGCAAGAGGGGGAACACAATCTAACTCTCCTGCTTCGATACCAGTTATGTCTACATCCTCAGATGCAGAACTTTGCCGAACCGGACTCCCTCTCTGAGCGGGAGAAACCGCAGTGCGTGCTCCCGACTCAGCAGAGAGAGAGGTGGAAGCTACGGAGGGTAAAGAGAAGCCGGAGCATGTCTCTTCAGCCTCCCTGACGTCCATCTGCGAGCCCCACGAGCGAAGATTCCGCTCTGCCTCGGCAAAAGCGGGACCATCACCACGCGGAGCTCGCACCTGGCCGTGCTTATCAAATAGTGCTGAACGGGAACGGAGCGTACGCTGTGGTAAAAGTCCACAGGCTTCACAGTCAGCTCCCTCGAGCGCTGACTGTGCATGCTCCGCTCCCAGACAGACTACACAGAGATCATGCGTATCATTGCTCGTGATAAAACGCGAACAAGGAGGATCACAATGTCTGAAACTTTTCTCTGACATGTTAGCAAACTGGCTAACCAAACACACTTCTTTTACAGAACACACTCACGCTTCTTTTAACTAGACAAACACACACTACACACAGAGCCGTTGCTGAGAAGAAAAGAGCTGAAGTTCACTATTTCGGATGTCGTTTTATACCTCCTGGTCCATACGTCATCTATGACGTAGCGTTCCACTACTGGACGATGTTGACACACGTGCTCAGAGCTGGTCACGCTGAGGCGTTCCCCAAAGCGTTGCCATGGCGACGCAGTGCGAGTTCCCTCGAAAGGGAACTAGATTCCCAAAGAAAGAAATTTGTGTTCAATACAATTTGATCAACTGTCACAATCGTCTACGAATTTGTTTTAATTCTTTATTCCTAAATTCGCTATTAAATCCATTTAATCTATGTGGACATGAGGGCATCAACAGAAACCATCATTATAATGTTTAAAACATGTTCATGTTTTGTCATTTCCCACTAAAATGATATCACTCTCTATCTCCATCATCCGACCATAATTCCATATCTTTTGAGATTGAAAAACAGAAGAAGAGAAATATGTATCTTTTAATGAAACATTCATCTTGTGCGCTGACAGAAGGAAAGGTTAAGTTAGAAATATACTTCTTTAATAAGGTTTCATGGCAGATACAGAATGTAAATGATTTGAAAATCAAGCAAGTGATTCTGAAGATTTATATTTCATCTGTCATGAGGTTTCCCAGGCCACACACACCTTTGGTAACTGATTAAGAAACACGTGTGTGTTTTGTTATTCGTGTTAATGTTTATTCACATCACTATATGTGTCATAGACATCATCTCCTTTCTCTTGTATGTCTAAAGCTTGATTTGTTTCTCAGGTGTCTGTGGTGAACCAGCTGGACATGCAGGTGGTGGTATCCAACGTGTCGCCCACTGTAGTTGAACAGAACAAGGATCGGCTGATCGGGTAACACACGCAGACACACACATCACATGATATACAGCAGAACCCGACAGACAGACGGAGATGGCTGGAATGATAATGTATGCATGAGCGCCCGCCTCCTGTGGTCCGGATGTTTATATTGGGAAGAAATACTCTTGCTTTAAATCAGAAGACACGCGGTGAAGCGTCTGACCTTTAAGAATGAAAGTCCACTTATTATTTCAGTTTCATCCGTCCATTAAGAAGCTTACATGAATAGTTCACCCAAAACAATAATACAGTTGTGTCTTTACTCGTGCCGACGGGGCTCGGCAGTGTTTATGATAAATGTATTTAAAATACTTTTTAAACTGCAAAATAGTATTTTGTCATTTGTATTTGATTGGGTTGATGATGAAAGTATCAAAATTCTTCAGTGTTTGTATTTTTGTATTTGCAAAATACTGCAAAATACTTTGTATGAAGTCTATGTGATGACATCATAAAAATGAGGCCTCTGATTTGTGCCGACTCTGTAGTTTGCCGGAGAGAGGAACAGAAAATTGGAAGAAGGTGGTCAGGGTAGGAAACGTGCGGGCTGCAAGATTTCCATCAATCTTTTGCATAAATTGCTTTCTTTTTTTTAAGTGTTTACGTTCAGTTTTGGTCTTGGTGTTAGTAGCCTTGGCTAAATACTGTTATACCGAGCAGCAGCCCCATGTTAGCTTGCTACTTTCCGTTCACGGTTGTGCATGGAAAATAATAATAAGAACACATTTCAGTGTTGTACAACACTACATTCTAACGCTATTATAGTAGTGTGATGGTGTAAACATAATATATTAGTATATGTTTATTATTTTTTATTATTAACAAACAAATGGTTAATTATTGAGAAACTAGTTGCTCTGAATACAGGTGTCATCAGTTGTCTTCTTATGAATGATGTTTGTCATTGAGTCAGTGTTGCTGATCCACAGAAGGCCCTTTGTTCCCAAACACCAAGTAACTAAATTAAGATACAACACAAGTCATTTGTAAACTGCAAAACATTAAACTGTTGGTAACCTTCATCTGGGAGGTCACAGCCAGACATATGTGAATATTTGATCTGTTAACTGGTTGCACATGTTATATTGTATGCCTTGGGCACAGAAAAGCTGTTGCTATCAAACATTCTTTATTTAATCCACAGAATCAGTGTAATGGTGACGGGACAGATCAAATAGGCCAATTGATGGAGGGTTTGTGAAGAAATTTCAGGCTCACTTGTAAAGTATTCTTCAAATACAAAAATACAGGAGTTATTTTGATACATGATGTGGCCGCTGTAGTTTCATACACTTTAAAGTAAGGTATTTGGTATTTTATTTTAAAATACATTTTGATGTTTTTTTGTCCAGCCCCGCGTATCGTTCCAATCCGGTGTGACTTTCTGTCTTCATTGAAACTTAAAGGAAGGGGTTTGAATGTTCATGAAGCTGTTTTATGTCATATTTAGTTGAAATAAATGAACGCACCAAATTTAGTAAATATTCACCTCATCGTCATGAATAAATCTCATTACTTGCGTATAATTCAAAATGTCATTTTACCTTTGTGCCTTTACTGATGTTAACGTGCCCTTTCGTGACTCGAGACTCCCTCACACAAAGCTTTCGTCTTTAAATATAGTGCATATGTCATGTGTTTGGTTAATGTCTTGTCCCTCACGTGCCTCCAGCCTCATTCATTTACCTCATTCAAGAACGATGCAGAAAAACTTTCTCAAAAGCTGGCGAGTAAATAAAGACGGAATAAGATTTTCGGGGCGACTAACATCTCGGAAGGTTTGTGACACACAATAAACCCGAGAGAAAGCAAGGCATTCTGGGTAACCTGGGACTTGAAAGGATGTACAGAAACTCTGAATGCCGATTGAGACATAAACACACACACACACAGAGTTTCTGTCCAAACTTCACCCGTCAGACGGCAAACGTGTTTCCCGTTCCTCTCCTCCGAGTGGAGTCATCAGTCGCGTCTGTGTTATTTGTGTTTGTATTTCACCTGTGCCGCGCGGGGCTGTGGCAGTCAAGGGAATATCTGAAGCGCTGCAGGTAATTGGCTGAGGACGGTTGCCTGCTCACAGAGACATGAGTCTCATGTGTCTATTCACATTTGTAATACTTTGGTCCGTTAATAATAATACTTTATGTTAATATTATTTATTTGAATGAATTCAATAAGCTGTTTTATGTCTATCCTTGAATCACTGAACTAATCAAGCTTGATCTAGGATATAGAAATTCATTAGTAATAAGTCATTAAATACTTTTTGGAGAGAGTCATCTGTACAGTAATCTAATTACACTATAGAATATGTCATTAGTAACTAGTGTTTAATTACTTTTTTAGAGTAACTTACCCAACACTGATCGGACGTTGTATGAAAGTGATGTGTTATGTTTTCTTAAGCTTTGACTCAAATGTAGATTAAATAATACATTTAAGTAGAATTGAATAATATGCATTCCAAATAATATCAATGAAACTGCAGTTGGTTTGTTTTGATTTAAGCCATGATAACCCCAAAAATGTTGTTATCGCAATAATTGTCTAATCGTTGTCACAAATGCTGTTATTATGAAAATTGATTTTCATAAAATATTATCTTAAGCAGGGCTACGTTTGACTGTTTTGTTTGTTCTATCTGTACGCAGGATTTTGGAGCGCTATGTCCAGGATCAGATCCCAGGTGCTAAAGTGGTGTTGGAGTCTATTGGACCTCATCGTTTTGGAGAGGTTAATGAACAGGAAGATTACTCCAAATCTGACCTCATGATTTATGCAATCGACCCTCTGACCAACAGAGCCATCTCAAGACAAGAGCTCTTCAAGTGAGTTTCTCTTATCAAATATCTTAACCTCTGACCTTTCAGTCTAACCCTAAATACAGCTGTCGTGACTAAATATCAAAAGGATATCACAAGCAGCCAGATGTGTCCACAGTACAAGTGTTGCCCCAGTTAAACCAGTTACTCCTTTACAACTATCTTCTACTCTTCTTAAAGTCTCCGTGAACCGGAACTTGCGTTCGTTTTTATTTCCATATTTTGACGCATCTCAGAGTGAAATGGAATTTCATAAATGTAGGGCGTGGCTTTCTTCTTTCTCTGTAATTTGATTGGATGTATAATAACAGCCTTTGCGTTGTTTTCTAAAATTTTGACAGGTGAAGGGGAGGAGTTAACGGATGCTCTGCCCAAGCCATCTAACATACATCATTTAAGATGGATAGTCACTACAGGACGGAAGTGCACTTTCAGATTTTAACTGGAGATTATGAGAGCACATGAATTTTAAAAAGAGAATGACCCAGATTGTTAAACTATTTACAATAAACGTTGCAATATTTCATGAAAAATAGGCATTGAGTTTTTTAATTTCACGGGGACTTTAAAACAAAAATGTTAAAACAATGAAGTTTTGTGTCATATTAAAACATAAAACATCAAATGGAAATATGTAAAATAATACACCATAATATAATATTATACTTAATAAAGCAATTTAATGTGTTCACACATGACTCATCCTATCAGATACATGTGGTTTTATTGCCTTTCAAAAAAAACTCATTGAAATAAAGGAACTTTCCTTATACATCAGACTGCATGATTCTGAAGCTTATATGGGGAAAACCATGAAGTGTAACTGTTCATTTGTAACGCAAGCAACATTAAGAAGGTCTTCCTCTGGTGTTTAGCTATGAGCAGTGCAGATGGTAGATGGAGATTGTATAGTATAACTGCCAAAGAAAGTATAGCTAGCAGTTATAACACGTGCCATTAGACGCGGGAGGCACAAGACACATTATAAAACTTGATCATCAGTGTTCGCCTCATAAATATCATTGCCCGACGATGACGCAATAGTGCAATCAGGAAAGTGAGTGCTTGATAAAGTAGAGCCTCTAAACACACAATACTCACTTCATGATAAAGCGAAATACAGCAAGACATGACAGAAACACGGCCGAACAGAACAGAATTCAATCTATTATGAACGTGTAGATCACAACTCTGTAGTACAAACGTGTGCTTGTGTGTGTTGATTCTGCAGGTTTCTGGACGGGAAGTTGCTGGACATCAATAAGGAGTTCCAGCCCTATTTGGGTCGCGGAGGACGCATTCTGGAGATCCGCACACCTGATGTGGTGGAGAGTGTGAAGAAAGCTGTTCATTCTGTTGGATACACTGAAGGAGCTCTGCTGGCCCTGTCCGTCATCATCATCATATGCTGTATTCCTGCCATCCTCATCGTCATCATCACCTACAGACAGTGAGTGTGTCCATCTTACAAATCACCTCAACATCTGATCATCAAACTTTCTGTTAATGGAACCGAGGGCATGTGGGACACACATTTCAACCCTCTATAACCATTGCATGCATCTTCATATTGTGATTATAATAGGATTTTGGACGTCTTGATATAGGACGTGCTTTTTTGGGCATTACATAAAGCTGAAAATACCGGTACGATGACAAGAGCAATCCTTAAAAATAAATCGCGTAGCGTGATTCATTTAAATATTTCCTCCCATAATGTTTGCGTCTGAAGAGAAAACTTCTACAGATGCATATGAAATAAGTTCAGTCACAGAAACTTTTCAGTGCTAATTTTAACTGCGTTTCTTAAGTAAATACCCACATTAGATTTTTACGCCAAAAGATTGTTTTGTGCTGCAAGATTTTGGTAAATCTTGTCTTAAGTCGTGTTTTTCCTGTTACATGACTAATCCTCTGTCTTTGTCTCTCTCACCTTTTTCCCACAATGCACCAATGCCAGATTCAAAGAGTGAGTACCTGACTGCTCTCTCACACATGCATGTGTAAAATTGCTATTCTCTGAAGAAGAAGGCCAAAATAAAAATCCTCCTCACTGGATCACAGAAGGTGTTTTTAAGAATGGACTGTACACTGGATATGCACCGATGGATACAATTAAAGTCTGTCGTCAAATAGAAATGTCCAGTTAACCTCATAACAAACCTGCTACTAAAAATGTACAAAACTAGTAATTAAATGTAAGTAGACTTAAAACAGCAAAATAAAAAAAACTTAAAAATGTAAGATACTGTTTCATATTAACATACCACAAAAAAAGAAAACACAGAATCCAGAAAAATAATTGATGAGTTTTTTGGGAAGAAATCAAACTGATTTCATATTTCTCTGGTTTATTAATTAACTACATGGAGGCGATGCGTTGGATGTCTGAATATCCATTTTTTTTCTCTGAGCAAAATAATTACTGTAAATAGCAACTGCACAGACTTTATTTAAAGAAATGATCCATTTTAAATCAGATTTGAGTTAACGTTTTTTAATAAAAGAAATATTGGATAGCAAAAATAACTTTTGAAGATTATCATATTATCTTATTGTATTTTTATCTTAACATACATTTAGGCACATTTACACTTGTGCCTCTCTTAAAATGTTAAAAGGATCCAATTCGTCTTCAGTAAAATAAATGTAATCCAGAAAAACTATCTTATATTGTGTAGTACTTTATACAATTGACCAATATCGGTCTTGGCCAAAAGTTGTTTGTTAAAATGGGTATCAGCCCAAAAAATGCTATCGATGCATCCCTACTCTACTCTCTTTTCTGTGTCATAAATGGGAAAGAAGACGTGAGCTGTCAAACTCCAAACTGACAGAAGAAACAGCATAAAGTCCGGTTTATAAAGTCCATAATGACCACGTCTTCGAAAATGAATATGAACAATTACAAATGATTATAGTCTGTCTTGATCAAGAATGAGCCTTTCTATACTGCATTCTATACTGAACAAATAATATAATGTTTTTAATACCCAAATCTTTCCTAATAAAATTGAATGTATGATCTTTTTTCCAGACGACAGGCAGAGTGTGCAAAAACAGCCCGGATTCAAATGGCTCTACCGGCTGGTAAAAGCGGCGCTGCGGCCACCAATAATCTGTATGAAGAACTCGGTGACAGCACAATGTGAGTATTACTGTATATACACATCCATCTTCACTCACTTTCATATTGTTTGACACTACATCACAATTATTATGAGATACTTCTGTTTACAACAATGTTTTTATTAATTTACACACACAACATTGCAGATTATAACTCTCACTCTGTCTTCCATGATACATTCAGACAAAAATATTGACAAAAACTCATCAAAAGTCTTCAAACAATACTTTATAACAATTCAAAACTGCCAAGAGCAAGATTTCCGCTCACGATTGATCACCTCCAGTTTAAGTGAATGAACTCACTTGATCATTAACATGCTGAAATCACAAATGTTTCAATGATTTCTCCTGAAATCTCCCAAATGTGTCTGTCATCAGAGTTTGAGAAGAGATGTCAACAACGTGTCAAACTGAGCTCAGATTTGTCTAGTCAGTAATCAATAGTCAATATTATTGAAGATCAATGCTATTTCTCATTAAATCTGCGTTTATTTTACACCTCCATACTCTTCATCTTTGTTGATTGAAGAGAAGCTTTAAGTTGCTTTGGATGAAATGTGTAGTAAAAACGATCAAGCTTCTGTTTATCTCTGTCACGCATCACTTTGATCAAGACGAATTCTCCAAAGAGCCGTTAAAGACCTTCTCTTATAATTTTATGTCATTAACTTTCTAAGATGTCTACTTCTAATGTTTCTCATGATTCTTGAAATCAATCCAGTCATAAGTGTGGCTGCTGGCAGCACGACACAGTCAGATACACTCTTATCTAAAGATTAAAGAACAGCTGAGAGACGGCTTCATGATGGGATGAGCCAGACGTGTGATTTCATGTTTACACAGTCACAGGGTTTCATTGTGTTCAGCACAAGCCAAGATAGAACTTCACATTTATCATCAGATTAAAGGAAGTGGAATTCTCTTGCCAGGCATTAGTCATGTGACCCAGACCTGGTGAATATTGGGCATGAAATAACATTTAAAATGGCTGAAAAAGCAATATTGCAGATGTAAGAGATAAAGATGTTGTGAGACGTCTTTCTGGGTCCATGTCTTTTGTTGGTACTGGAACAATAGTAATGTGATTTATCCCCTTAAACTGAATGAGTGTCCATGTAGTCTGATCTCTACAACACAGTCCTCACTTACAATATCACAATAGACAATAGTAGGCTAAAAGCTTTCTTTCTTTTCTTTTTAGAGTCATAGTTATATGTCCACTAAGTGATATTTTTCTGCTGTTTATATAGGGGATCTATTCTGTTTAAATATACCGTTACGTCGCTGTGACGGGTGTAAAGTGGTTCAAATAGTCAATGTCTTTGTCAATGTGCAAAGAAACCACACGCTTTTCAGTCTCACTAACTCATGCTTTGCACTTTTTCTTTCTGTTTTTTCGTTTTCATTTCTTGGATATCAGACCGAAGTAAGTAGACAGATTTCTGTCCTATCAACAGTTTAAACAATGTGTAGATGTGGTTTTCTGAAAGCTTGTCATGGTTGTGCTTGTAATGTTCGTCTTAAAGCAACTGCATACATTCCTTCATTGCGATGAGTTGCCTAGCAGTGAGAGCATACTGTAGATAGTTGTGGTGTGTTGTTATAGGACCACCAGTGTCAGTGGGCTTTACTGACTCTTTGCTTTATTGGATGTTTCCACTGTGTGGTTAGCGCTCTAGTTTTCCCAAGTAAGTGCTTTCATAGCCGGCTTCTCTCCCACCTCTTAGTCTACAGCACTGTTCACGTTCTCTGTTAAGTCGGTCTTTGTCTCTCTTTGCGGATGTGCTGAAAGCAGGAATAAGAGGTGTGTTCTAAAGGAGGGCGATCGCCAGCGTCTCATTAGCACGTTTGCATCCCGCGCCATCACTGCACACAAGCAGTCCACCGCTAATGGGATCCTGCTCAACAACCTGCCCAAGTCAGAGAGCAACGTCACGTTCCTTTCGGACGAGAACCCTCTTACTACTACCAACCCCCTGTACCATGATGACGGCACCATCAGCAGTCCAGAGAATCAACATCGGAGGTTTCTTCTGGGACTGTATTCGCCCAGCATGAGAGGTTTGAGTAAATCTATCCTTCGCTTTCCATCGTCAGGCTCAGGTCACTCCTGGACTTTACCCTCTAGACTTCACAAGTGGGAAAGCAGCGAAGCCCTAAGGAGCAGAGGGGTGGTGATGGACCCGGTTCAGTGGGAACTACAGCTGCTCAGGTCCGAGCTGAAGGACAGTAAAGAAATGCTGGAGGGGTTCGATGAGTTCACAGATGAAGATCCCAATCCTAAATTGACTGTAAAAGAACAGGCCCGTCAGTTTGAGCAGCAGGCTCTGCAGGAGGTAAAACAGAAGCAAGGTCAGGACTCCCGTGGGTCAATGTCTTCAGAGATCATTCTGTCTGTTTTTGAGACCCCACAGTTTTCAAACAGCAGACCTCCCTCCATAATCATCACTCAGAGTGACGGAACCCCTCCGCCTAGTCACAAGCCCACCCCGCCAGTCCTGCGCAAGTACAGCAGAATGAGCGGCTGTCCTGATGTGGAGTCCTACGAGGTCAATGTGGAGATCATACCAGACCCTCCAGATAAACCTGCTCCTCCACCACCCTCACCTCCTCCTCCACCACAATCACCACCTCCTCCACCACCATCACCATCTCCTCCACCTACATCCAGTCCACCATCCCAGTCCATTCCCGACCCTCCATCTTCCCCAGCTCCTCCTCGTCCAGCTCTGCCACCGCCTCCTCCCCTCCCTCCGTCTTTGTCCCCGACCTTGTCACGCCCCGTGTCCGTTTCTCCGTTCGTCCTTCCTCCTCTTCCCTCAGTCTCAACCCTCCGACCTGTGTCCTTACGCCCCACACCTCCTCCGTCGCAGGAGCCGGAACCTCCCAAGAGGGAACTCAAGGGGATCCTTAAGAACATCCAGAACATAGCAGACCTAGAGAAGTCCGTTGCCAACATGTACAGTCGAATAGATCAAAAGCAGCGTCCTCCAAAGATTGTGCTCAAACCAGAAGTGTCTGTCCAATCAGAAGCCGGCGAGGCGGAGCCTGTACAGGAAGCATCTCAATTACAGCCCAATCCAAACATGAACTGGCTCGTGGAGGAGCTAGAGAAACGCTTCCCATCTCAATCCACTAACCTGTGACACTCTCTTTGTTGCTGTTTCTCTGTCAGGCAGTTCACAAAGGACACATTCTAACGTTAAAAACAACTAATGGTGTCATAAATTGAGAAGAACATTTAAAGCATAATCATATCTTTTGACTATATGTACTGTAAATATACAGATTTACTGGATGGCTTCATTGTTTGTTTCTGATGGGATCATTGACTGATAACAACACATCCTTTGTGAACATTCCTTTAGACTGTTTCTACATTTCTGTCATGTCTTATCAATGCGTTTGATCATACTATAGGATGAAGTGAAGTGTTTATTCTTTACAGTTTTTGTAATCGATGCATTTTTCATTTGGTCTGGAAAAGTTGTGCAGTTGTGTTTTATTATTTAGAGCAACATCTATAGAGGCCTTTTATTCGTTCAAGCTGTGTTTTAGTTCTGTCACAGACTCATAGCACTTGTCTAATTCACAGAGTCTCATGTTACCATCTCTGGTTTGGTTGGGATGAATGTCTTCTATAAAGCTTTGCTCTGAGGAACACTGCATGCGCTGAACTCTGATTTGTCTTTTTTCTCTTGTCTGTAAGCATTGACACCACATTTAGGGCTTTTTTTAATGATCTATAAGCATATGATCTGAAGCGCATGGCGCAGCTGCACTTAGGGCGTGTCTGAATCCACTTTTGCTAGATTAACGAACTGCTAGTTTAAAACAAAGTGAAAATGCTAACTGCTTCTGGCTGAAACAAGCAAAAACACTGGCGTCACATTGCGTCAGGTAAAGCCCCTTACACTGTCTTCTAAATTCTTTTTTCCACTGATATCTGGCACAGAAAAGATCTTGTAATTTGCATGTAAAGCACTCAAACACATATGAAATTCTTTCAAACGATTATCTACAGCTTATACTTCCAACACTTCTCATTTCTCTCTTCATTTGTAGGTTTAGTATTGTAACTCAATAGATGTGCTGGATCAGGTTTGATTCATTATCAAACGCTCAAGCAGTCATAAATTCATGCCAAGTCAACTGCCAAACAATGAACAAATATTAATGTGCCCATTAGGCAAGTTTTTACTTGAGTGACTTGTGAAGTGTTGAGTTGTTTCTATCCACGGTTGGGTGAAATATGAAGAATAATTAACCAATGCAGTGCTGTTTTAACATGAAGTGTAAACGCAGAAGACAGACAGAGAGAGAGAGAGCGCTTGTGCGTTTGGCGATATGAGCATTCAAAGTGTCCCTCAACCAACGGCGAGTCCCCAGCCCAGTAGACTTTATGTGAATACATTTTATGGGGGTTTTGGAATCAAAAACGAGCCATGCATGCTCGGACGCTCCATCAAGCCCCGCCCAAAATATCCCAAACAGAGAAACGGTGAAAAACTGTTTAACGGTTTAACTCCACAATTCAGAACTATCTTCTCCTGAGTCTTTGTAATGTGTTTTAGCAATACATTTCTAACATCTATAATGTGTTTAAAAACAATTCTCAGGATTCTCTTTACCTGGACTTCAAATACAGTCAAAACTTACAGGCTCTCATTTCTGTCAATACAGTTCAGTAATTTTCATGACATCATTCTGAACTAAACACTGGCTCAATATGTCCCACCCTAACTTCCTGTTTCGGTGGAAATTGAACACATTGAAACAAAGTTGCACACTTGAAAGCACTTCATTGAAGGTTTAGATAAAGGAGTAAAACAGAATACACTTGATGTCTACAGATGAAGTGTGAATGCAGCATAACAACAGGGAAACACATTATTTCATTTACACAGAATCCTAAGCAAGCCAGACTAGAATCCTCACAAAATGTCTTCCCATGTTCCCATGTCATACAATCATTTATTTATGTGACCTGTGACGCATAATACACCAAACATGTTTATGGAAATCAAGACCCAAACAAACATGACTCATCTGCCATCACTGTAAAAATTTCTCTTGAGATGCAGGTCATCACGTGTGTTTTTCTCTAGTAGTGTTTTACAGAGACACCGTGATGCTTGCAGCGGCTCAACGGAAGTTTTCATCATGGTCATTTTACAGAAATCAGTGGTGATTTCAGATTTAAGTGTTTCATAAAT
Organism: Triplophysa dalaica; assembly: GCF_015846415.1. Lineage (NCBI taxonomy): Eukaryota > Metazoa > Chordata > Actinopteri > Cypriniformes > Nemacheilidae > Triplophysa > Triplophysa dalaica. The sequence goes on along the minus strand of NC_079558.1, from coordinate 18,419,931 downwards.
GAGCTTGAGATGAACTCCAAATGAGAGAACAACAAACAAATATCAAAATGCCTTTTGACCATCACAAGTTTCTGAGATGAAGCCTCTAACCAATGTAAGGAACACCATTCTAATGACGTTCAACACACTAAATAATCTTTCATTTTTGGCCCAACATGTTATTGTCCTGCAGAGGCACGCTTGCGTATGGACAGAAATGTGAACAAAACAAAGTCATATGATGTTAAGATGGCTGTGTACACCTTCATTTTCTGATCTTATGTTTCCTCCTGTCATTCATCACCGTCTTTCTTCAGACTGTTCCTCATAAAAAAGGCCATAGGTAACATTTTCAAAACTATCAAGAGTTTCCAGTATGTGAGCTACATGAGACGATGATATGTGTATATTTCTTATTTCACATCAATGTTATTCAAATTATCAGAGGTAGCTGTAAAAGATTTAAGTTGTCTTTGTAACCCTGCATCATTTCTTCTTGGTCTCTTTACCATTTCTCATCTCATGCATTTAAATCTGTGCAACACTGACAGTCTCAGAATGTTAAAACACTTTCTAGATATGAAATATCAAGGTATTATCGTGATAATCTCACTGACTTTATTTTCATTCTCTTATCTCCTCACAGGAGAGGCTACGGCCATCAGGAGGTTTGTATTTATATTCATTTCAATTGCATTGTGTCCCGTCCTGAGACAGTTTTATTGCTCATCATTTTTATCAGTGATGATATTTGATAAGAATGATGATGGAGGAGGAAAGATTTAATCTTGCTGAAGGCTGAATCTGTCACAACTTTGACTTGCTGATACGTTTAGTTTATTCATTGTTTAAATAAAGCAGTAAAATCAGAGTTCAGTTCTTATTGCCTCTACTTTATAACATCAATATGAAAAGACAACAGTGATAAATAAATACATTTATTTATATTGAGAAACAATAGAAACTTATCATTTGCGGTTTTGTTATTCTTCGGGGGCCGGATTCACAAAAAGGTTCTTAAGACAAAACATAAGATTGTTCTTTAGATAAATTATACAAAGTTCGTAAGTGTGAATCTCAAATATTTCTTAAAAACTCGCTTGCTCATGTGGTAACTGTATATGTTTATCTACTATATATACTAAACTTGTTGTGTGTAACAAGCACATCGCATTCTAATACACTGTAGGTATAAGCATGTGATGTGTTGAATGGCATTGTTAGCTAAAATGTGAGCAAGCATTAAAAATTATACTTATTATTTTAATTATACTTTATGTGCTACTTACTACGCAATAATATTTGTGACCCTCTCCGTTTCGAGTCACTTTATCCCAGAATTATGTAAAAAGCACTTTGTTTTTAATAATGAAAGCTAATGTAAGGGAGCCAGACCTTGTCATTATTATATCAATATAAATATTCCTTAATGGCAAATAAACCTCAAAATTATAATTCTGTCTCAAAACAGTACACGGCACATGTGAAACAACTAAATGCATGTATGAAACAGCTTTTCTTTAGAGATTTAAGACAATCTTGAGGCTTTCTTCATTTTAAGATGATATTTACAGCTTTTGTTTCGAGAATTTGAAAAATTTGAGAAAAAATGTAAGAACTTTCTTAAGATTATTTTTGGGGGATGGGGAATACATTACATTCCTAACTTTTTCTTAATTGCCATATTTTTTCTTAAATTCTAATTTAAGAAGAATTTTTTCAAGAATGTTTCGTGAATCCGGCCCCAGATCTCTGGAAAACCTGATTGTGTATTCTGACATGTAGGATTTGGACGTTGAAAGGTGCTCTTTCATATATCAATTCCACTAAGTTGACAATTGGGCACAATTTTCAAGATCATTTTTTATTTATAGATTTCACATCTGATAGAGAGGTTTACGCGTGTTCTCTGTGCATGTGTTCGTTCTATTATTCAAAAGTACAACATGATCGTAAAGTCTAATTAAGGACGGTTTCTACGCAGCGTTTTATAAATGAGGCCCCTGATCTCTTTGTGTTATTGTCCTGACTCTCTGTGGTGACGTTCTTTACTTTAAATGAATATTTAATGTCCAATTGTCATTTAATATTCATATTGATGTTCAGTCACACGGTTATTATCACAAAATAAATCCCTTCAGTTTGAGACAAGAGCTTTTATTTTCCTTCTGTGTCCGGCTCTTTACACACTTTCATTATCACCACAGAATTTGGTCATTTTCAAATGTTTTAGTGATTTTTTTGTTTTTGAAACCAAAGTGTGAAATATGGGCATGTGAATTTTGTCCACTTCCAATTTCAAATCCAACTTTATCCTCAAACTGTTTTATTGATGATCATCAGAATATTTTTCCTCTAGTGTACTCTTCTTCATTGACTAAATGTAATATTTCTTCTTTTCTCTTCTCTTCTCTTCTGTCTGCATGATTTATAGCAACAGCAGTTGCTCCGACCTTCTCTCTTAAGACCAGAGGTAGAACTTCTTTCGATTTCTCTGTCAAACTCATTTTCTTTTGGACTTTTCAACATTTTCCGCTTCGTGTAAATCAAATTTGTACATATATGAATGTTTTTCTGTGTCTTTATTTCTACTGCAAATCGTTTTCACCTGCTCCTGCCAAACAAAGAAAGTGTTTGAGTTGTTTTCATGTTGAGTTATACGTGTTCTCTGACCACAGGAGCTGTCGATGGAGTCTGGCATTGACCCAGGACAGGACTATTATACACAGGATTATTATAATTATGATCATGGGTGAGTGAAATCACATCTCTCTCTGTTCGCACCAAACATGTTTTTTGAAAGTAACAGCTACGAGAAGTGTTTTCTTTGAGATCACGATTGAATTCCATGTGTCCTTATGGAATCATAACATGTAGAAGAAAATGCAAAGAAATGAACGGTCGAAGGCCTGTGAGGAAGAGGACACCAATCGCAGAAGATAAAAGACCTTTCTGAGTAAAGTTCATGTGAACATCTAACTAGAGCGTGACTGGAAGTTTCTCAAGAAACATCTGATAAAGTTGGGTTCATAGAGACTGCGTGACCTGCTCTGACCTTTCACATAAACTTTATGGAGAACTTTGGCTACTAAATTGGATTTAGTTCTTTCTGAGTACAGGTTTAGTTTCACTTTTAGAGTTAGTTTTACATTTATTCTGTTATTGTCACACATCTGTACATGTTCATGATGGGATGGTTCCGTGTGTGAAGAGCCTGTAGATGTGTCCGAGGGACAGAAACGTTTGTATGTTTTTAGTATGTTAATGAATCTCTCTGATTGATGTCTCAGTTATGACTTACCTCAGTATGGGAGTCGTCGGAAGCTCATCTCTCCCACTGGCATGTATGACGAATATGGAGAGGTGATTATGGATGAAGACGGCAGCTACTACTACAGCCCACACGAGTCAGATGGAGAGGTAACACTGTTTTATCTGTTTTCTTCATCAATTTGAAAATTGACGCACCCATGTTGTCATACAAGATGTTCATGTATTTGCTTTATAAACACAAATGCTCAATTTGCTCTGTTCTCCGAAGCGCGATCACAACTTCACGTAATACGTAATTACATTGAAAAGGTCACGCTAGACATAGGCAGCACAGAGTCAGTGTTTACAAATGTGGAGAACGAGGACCGTTCAAAAGTTGTTGAATGTTCAATGACACATATTCAATTGTCTTTGTGTCAGTTTTTTGTTTAAATTGTCATTTTGTGTGCGTATTCTGGACTCCGCCTACGTCAAGCGTGACCTTTTCAATGTAATGAAGTATTACGTGAAGTTGTGATCACACTTCGGAGAACAGAGCAAGTTCAGCATTTGTGTTTATAAACTTATACATGTTTATTTATTTTTTCAAAATGAGCGATCGTTTCACTAGATAAGACTTTTATAAATGGTCTGGTATGTTTAAAGCCCTTTGAAGCTGCACTCAAACTGTCATTTTGACCTTCAAGCGTTTGGACTCCATTGAAGTCACTATATGGAGAAAAATCCTGAAATGTTTTCGTCAAAAACCTTCATTTTTTTCCGATTAAAGAAAAAAATACATAAACATCTTGGATGATAACAGGGGTGAGTAAATGATCATGAAAATGTATGTTGAAAGTGAACAATTCCTTAAAGTTGTCTTGTGTTTATGGCTCAAGGCCCTTTCGCATGGCTTCAATGTAAGTCTGTCAAGGTCCACGTCATGCACCAATGTGACCACCAAAAACACAGAGAAAGAAAGATGATAAAAAGCCACAAAAAACACTAAACAACCAAAACAGTTTAATAATATTAAAAAAGACAACTGCAACATAAATTAAAAAAAAAAGAATACAGGACTAGTCAAACGATTTTCGTTTCCTTTTTGGTGTGATTTTATTTGTTTTTGAGCATGCAAGTATGTAGATTTATCTAGTAGAGACGTTTAGAGTTCATTTATATTGGGGTTGAGTATCGTTTGAATTTAATCGCTCTTGATTTTGCTTATCGATTCCGATCCTTAATGATTGAAGTAAAACATTAAGATATCAACCTGTATGGTCATTTAGACTGCTTATTGACTGATTTGCCAAATACATATTTATTTATGAGCACTGTTTTGTGTATATATACACAAAGCAACCACTTTTGTCTGAATTTGTGTTAAAACCACTGAATTACATCATGGCTAAACTGTAGTTACTATAATGAAACTATGGTCAATTTGGGGTTCAAGTGGAATTGACATCCACATTCAAAGTCCAACTTGAAAATCTGTGCTTTAATGTATAATTCTCACATTTGTAACACTTTGGTCAGTTAATAATAATACTTTATGTATTTTATATTATTTATTTGAATAAATCTAAAGAGTTGTTTCATGTCTTTTCTTGAATCACTGAACTAATCAAGGTTGATCTACAATATAGAAACTCATTATTAATAATTCATTAAATACTTTTTGGAGAGAGTCATCTGTACAGTAATCTAATTACACTTTTAAATATGTAATTAATAACTAGTTATTCATTACTTTTTCTTACTTACATGACACTGGAGTGAACACATGCACACTGCTGAAAGTATGCACACAGGAATCGATCAAATTAATTTAAAGTATTTAATTAATTTCAATTCCGAATTGGAATAAAATTTAAAACCCTATTTCAATAAATTGTTGATAATTTAATTGATTGGGCTTGGTCAACGATAAATCAGATTAAATGTTTATTTAATGGCATTTTTCCAGAAGATATAATATTATTAATATAGTTATGAAAACTATGAAACGACTTAATGTAACGAAAATATTCTAATCAAAAGTCACACAACTGTTTCACCCCTGCAGTAGCTCATGTTGTGCTATTCTTTTCATTGAGTCATGTGAATCGGCCTGAAGTTTATGTTCTGTATTGTGTAGCAAGTTTCATTAATGACGGGTGAACTGAGATGTTGATCTGAGCGTTCAGAATGATAAACTGCCTGGACTGATCAATGTAACAGGTTGTCAGGAAAGGCAGAAGGTTGGCTTCACCTCCAGGTGGGGCGGCACCACGCCGGCCCCCCAGACAGGCTTTTGGAGACCAGACTCAAAAGCTTGAGCAACAACCAACAGAGAGGACTGCACACCCTCACAGCTCACAGACTGAAAGTCAACTCAAAGCACCCATAAAACAACTTTCTGAAAGAAAGTCTGGTCCACCAGCCTCATACCACTGTCTGTGGAGAAAGAACAGAATATTTCCCCAGGAGAATGGAGGAGGCATCGATGTCTCCAAGCCAACCACGAGACAGCGATCAAACAGCCCGGACAGCGGCATGGTTATTGACGGCAGCTATTTCCAGACTAAAGAAGCAATGCCGTCTGCAAAGACAAGACTTGGAAAAGTTTTGAGTCAGATGAATAACCTCAGAATGTTGCCAAACTCTCTGAGCCACGTTAGCGGGACTGGAGACGCCAACGGGAGCATCTCTCGGACACATATCGAGTCAGAGAGGGAATCAGAGACTATGCCTGGGGATAGTGGGAAAAGAGAGCGGGAGAAAGGTAGAATAAGTGAAGACGTTACTCCACAGTCTTACACCGGAAGTGGCACGTCATTCACACCTTATCCATACAGACTCCAGGAGGGAGCTCAGATGAGCGCATTAGACTCGGAAGATGTTGACTCGGACAAAAAGAGCCGAACAAACACAGAGACAGACGACACGGAGTCAAAGACTGAGTCAGGCACAGAGCAGGACAGCGAGGCAGAAACAGATGAGGCGTCTGAGACGGAGGACGGGTCCGAGTCCAGTACAGAGAGTCAAGAAAGTCGTTCAAACAACAGCGGAGAGACAGCGGTGTCTGTCAGACTATCTCACTCCAAACACAGCAGCAACACCTCTGAAAGCTTCAATTCTACAACTGTCTCTTCAGAGAGTGATTCACAGACATCATCAGCATCCAGTTACAGATCCCAGGCAGAGAGAGGTGAGGATGAGGACAATGAAGAAGACAAAGAGATGAATGAAAGTGTCTCTAGAATCAGACCTACCTCAGAGGAAAAACAAGATGATATCATCCAGAGCACAAGCAGCTTGTCTGTGACCAGCAGTAGAGGTTTGGACATCAATAAACTCCCTCCTATAGCTGAGAACGAGGAAGACACAACATCTGACAGAAGTGATGCTTCAGATGACGCTCCGAGTGACACAGAGTGTTGATTTGGAGGATTCAGAAGATGTGTTCAGTAAGATTGAGATACGTCTTCATTTGCTGTGTTGAAGTGTCCTTCATCTCTCTGGGCTTTGACTCACTTCTGGCATTTCTCTTTAACCTTCACTAAATAACACGCATGCTTCCTTCTCTCCAGTCTTACCTTTACAGGTCAACCTTCAAAAGTTTACATCAGCAGTGAGTGTTCAAGAAGATGAGGTTTTGTTGTAATGTTAAAAAGACAAAAAAACCCTGAACTGAGCTCATTGTGGATGTGAATGGTGTGTTTTCTGCTAGTTCTGTTTAATGACTTAATGATCTTCATGGGAGGCTGAAGTTACGGTAGTGCTAAGAAAGATATTTTTCTTCAAATCCTGTTGTTTTCAGCCAGGGGTTCTCAACTCCACGGCCCCCAATTGTGTTCAACAATATTCAAAGACCCCCCTCCCCCTCACAAAACCTCAAAATTTCTACCCAATAATTTTTTTTAGAGCTAAATATTACCTGGAAAACATTTATTAACTATAGAAATGGCTAAACTATAGGAAATATCTTAATTTTAGTTTTTTTATGTATTTCAATGCTAGTTATGTCTAATTTAGAGCTGTCAACGTTAACATGTTAAATGCAATTCATTTAATTTGAATTAACGCAAAAAATCTATTTAACGCCATTATCGCAACAATCCGTTTTCTGTCATAATTATCTAGCGCTACTTACATAATCACGCTCTTATTCATATAACAGCCTTTAAACAATTTAGGCACGATTTGAAACGGTTGTATTGACACGTCCAGTACAGATTGACAGGTTCTTAACATGACAGCGGTTCCGTATCGTGTAACGGTTGCGTCAGAATCTGTATGACAGCGCACCAGTATTAACTTCCCCTTGGTGCTTGAATGAACAAAAACACACATGAAAGTGCCAGAAAGCACAATTTGTCTAGTATTTTCGCAAGCACAGTCTTCAGCGAGTTAAATAAAGTCTTAAAAGAATGCAAAGAGTAGTGAAAATAGTAAGCGCATTAGACCTGCTTGAGCGGCAGCTCTTATAGATGCCGCGTTCCTGCCATGATTCCTGTCACAAATCTTAAAGAACAAAACAAAAGAAATCAATGTGATTTTGTAGCTTCAATGTATGAGATGTATTGAGAGGTAAAGACTTTAAAGATTTTGAGAAATTTCTATTTATTATTTATGCTAGATAGGTAGGAAGGGCAAACTAATTATAATGGGTTTGATTAGTAGAAAAAACCCTAACCCTAACCCATCATTTGATTGTTAATGATAAGATTGTAAAGTAACCTGCAGTTTCATGTTTCAAACAGAGATGGAGATAGAGAGTTACAGAACAAATTGTAAGACATTTTTAGGAAGTTCAGCCTCTCTCGTGTGTTCTGACAGCCAACCGCTGGTGATGTGTGTGCTGTGTGAAAAGGCCGCTGTTATTCTGTTGTTGACATCTCTGATCTTTTTCAGTACGGCAGAAAAAAGCGGATCAAGCTGGTTCTGGACCGTGAATATGAGACCAGCTCGACCGGAGAAGAAAGCTGCCCTGAATCTCACAGGAACCGCCTGTCGAACGTCAACAGCAACATCAACGGGAGCATTTACCTGGCCCAGAACGGCTCCATCATCCGGACCCGGCGAGTCGCGCACACCAACAACATCAAACTGACCTCTCCGGTACGGCTGGGGAAACACTTTAAGAAACTGGACAAACTGGCTGTAACGCATGAAGAGCGGCTTCCGTTAAACAGCCCCGTACTGACAGACGCCTCTACGGGTGAACAGAACCTCGTGACCAGGCCCTCCAGCGGGTCCCTGGCCTCCAGCACCACAGGACCAGAGAGTATAGCCTCAAAATCAAATGTGCTGAAAGGAGGGGATGGAAGAACACAAAGCGGAGATGAACAGGAGTCCATGGTGGACAGTCACGAGGCGAGGGACCCTTTAGGGTCACACAGTGACCGCACACAGTCCGATGAGGAGGAACTGTGGATGGGGCCGTGGAATAACCTGCACATACCCATGACAAAACTGTGACTTCTGTCGTAAGCTGAATTTAAAGCATAAACGGAAGAAATTGCACTTTCATTCAGTATTACATCATTGCGTTCAGGGCCCTGAGTAATGAGCTTTCTCATTGATTATTACATTCATATTTACCTTAAAATTCAAACCCAGTTAAAGGTGCAGTAAGCAGTTTCTGACAAGTGCTGTTGAGAGTTAAAACAAATCGCCATCGAATGTGAAATGTGAAAAGAAACAATCCTGCCTTCTTTGCACCGCCCTCCCTCATTATGGGTGTGCACGTCCCCTGCTGCTGATTGGCTACTTTTTTAACTAAGTACACAGTCAGGACTAGTAAATGTTAACAAAATTGTTTGTTTGGATTTCAGTTTTTAGTGTCATTTCTCAGAAATTGCTTAATGCACCTTTAATTGTTGTCATCTGCATTTTTAAGTTGCTAACATACACTGTATGCTTTCATAAATATTTATTAAATATTATATGTGATACTTTATTAACATCATAATATTTATTATTGTCATTATTTATCGTTTTATTTTACTGTTATTATTTAAAAAGCATACTTTTTTTCCTTTGTTTACATTTACTTAATGTCACAGTCATTTGGATGTACTTGCACCAAACCTGAGAGTGCTATATTTTTGTGCGTTTTAATACAGATTTAAATGAAAACATTAAGAATATGGCCACAGCTGGTACAAATATTTGCCAAACTGAAGAAATACTTCTGTTGTTTTTCAGTATTTTTTTATTTTCTTTATTTTTATTGGCAGAGTGATGTATATGAAAAGCAATGCAGAAACTTCTCTCATTGTGCTGCCTTTAATAATAATGTTTGACTGTTTTTACCAGACGGAGAAATGGCCCCTGAAATAAACATTCCTGCTAAAAACTGTGTCATCATTACTTAACGCTCATCAGTTTAATGAAGAGAAAGAAAGGAAATGATTACTTCACTGTCTAATAACAACTTTTTACAAGAAAGTATTTGATTGTATGTAGTGATGATCATGAACAAAATACAGCATCAAACAGAAACCTGACAGTGGTACAATGATCTATTACAGCTGTGGGTTTAAGAATTGTCCGTAGAAAAAGTGTTTTTTTTTAATCAGCTTTTTATCATTAACTTAAGCAAACAATGAGCTGTTTGGTATATGGTTCCCCCATGTGGTTGATAAGCGCAATTGTCTGTTATAAATGTTGTAAATATTGCCTCTGTTTAAGCTTCCACTTGAGCAGCGGAATACACATGAATTTGTCGAGTAAGCACAAACCACTGTAACATCATGTCGCTTCATAAAGTGTACATGTACTAAAACACTCTTTTGGATCCCGCAGGTTATACTACTGGACTATAATAATAGCTCAAACTAGATTCTGAGGTAGCAGTTGTTTATTAGCCGTTAGCGCATAGTGTGCTAGCTACATAACAGCTAAATTGCTAACGTTAGCTACATAAGACATTTGCACGTGAATGTGTTTAGTAACGGTCCGGTCCGTGTACTTTTGCGTCCATTCGTTTTTCTTTTTTTAACCATGACGATAAAAATAAAATATAAACGGTTGTTGTATTTTAAGCAAAAAAAAAAGTTACATTCAAAATTTTGAATTAGAACTGTATTCAGAACATTCTACGAAAAAAATGTATATTGACTTATTTTCAGATTTTTGTTTATGACTTTTTGCACCTTACTTTACATTTATAAAATACACAAATTATTAAATTGTACTAGTTTTCTGAGGCCAAATTAGTGACCCGGAAATATTTTTTCCCGCACCATTGAATGCGAAGCACCATGTCTCTGGAACCGTACAGACATGATTTTAAAACATCACACACACAAGGACGTTGCTGAGCATCTGTCTCAAATTGGTGTTGGACGAGGTTGTTCGGCGAGGACTGTTAGAAGATTTAGATTTTTGAAGCCATGATCCCGAGCTATCCGTAGTGCAACTAACACAAATTGCATATACATTACATTAAATATCCAGAAGTTAGACAAGAATTATTTAAAAAAATTGCATTTTTGTAAAACTGAAAAAATAGTTGTATACCAATAATTTGATTTTCATTTATAAAATAATTTTAAATAAGAAAATGTACTTTGTTTGTGGTTAATCTCTCCATTAACTTGAAAACAAATATAAAGAAAAGCACATTTTTTGTTTTTTATATAGTTGTTAAAAAAAGAAAAAGGAATGGACGCAAAAGTACACGGACCCGGTCCATGTACGTTTTATTCATTTGATATCCTATTTGAAATGAATTATAGGAAACTGAAAGATGACTCGTTTTTTATTTTTTCGTTTAGTTCACCAAACGAAAAATTACATTTCGGCCCGATTTTTCGTTTGCCGTTTAAAAAACGGGTTTTGGATTCAATATGGGATTCGTATATGTGGGCGGTGCATTAACGCCCCTTTCACCCGATTGGTCAAATCGATCACCATTCTGTACGGACTTAATTCTACCCATCAGATTAAGAGTCTGTACGAGTGCGATACTGACAACCACCAGACAGCCTCGCATATCTTACACCCGCTAGGTTAAGAGGGACGTGCTCACTGGACTTTCTCTTGTTTGCTGTGGACCCGTCACACAGCAGTTTTAGGCATTGTTCTGTTTTTTTGCTATAAATCATAAATGTCAAGGTGGTATTTTCCCGCAATAGAAAGGCGGTTGGATTGTTCCCTTTCGAGGGAACTCAACACTGCGTCATGGAATGACTCTTTGGGGAACGCCATTAGCGTGACTTGTCTGAATTGCGTGTGAAACTAACTTTCGCTATATAGTCGCATGATGATGACGTCACTGATGACGTCATGACCACCGTGACTATCGGAAGGCATAAAAAGGAAGCGGAAGCAGTGCAAACCAGCTTCTGCCATTCAGCAAAGCGTCTGTTTGTGTGTGTGAAGGTTTCTAGTTTATCTTAGATAGATTAGCAATATGAAACGTATGTCAAAGAAGGCATTTAAGCAATGTGTTCCTCCCTGCCCCCGTTTTATTACGGATAGGGATTCACATGAGCTTTGTGTGAAATGTTTGGGAATGGAACATGCTAAGGCAGCTCTTGAGGGAGCTGCCTGTGAACATTGCTTGTGGCTACCGCTAAGATCTCTTCTCTCACGTTTAGCACTGTTTGATGAGTCAGGCAGTATTCGCAAGCCTCATGGTTCAGGTCCCGCTTCTGCCGAGGCAGTGCGTGGTCTGCAGTCATGGGGTTCGCAGATGGATATTTTGGAGGGTGAGACGACTTCGGTCCTTTCTCATCCCTCAAATCCCATTGCTTCCGGAAAGGGTTTGGGAGCCCGCATGGCGGCTTCTCCCGCCCCATCTGGAAGCTCTATGCACTGCTCTAGCTCTGAGGAGTTAGAGAGTGTTAGTGTGCAAGCAGTAGAAACTGAAGATCATGAAACTCCACTTTCCCAGGGTTATGAGGAGCTATTAGAGGTTGTTACACGGGCAGTAGCCAAGCTTAGTGTTGATTGGCCCCAATATCAACAACAACTTACACCTATAAGTAAATTAGATGAAAGATACTTAAAAAAACGGGCACAACCTCTACGTCGGGTGTTGCCATTCTTTCCAGATTTACATACTGAGGTTTCTAAATCATGGAAAAAGCCATTTTCTTCCAGAATTTCCACCACTGCCACTAGTTTCTCCTCAGTTATAGGAGCTAGAGAGAAAGGCTATGGCATGATGCCCAAGGTGGAAGAGTCTTTGGCCACCTACCTTTCACCTGAAGCGGCATCATCATTGAAACCTCCGACATTGCCCACCAAGCCATGCCGGATTACGTCAAATTTGGTGGGTAAGGCATATATGGCGGCAGGTCGGGCTGGCTCATGTCTGCACACTATGGGTCTTTTACAGGCATACCAGGCCGACCTGCTGGGGGACATAAAAGAGAGCGAGGTTATTGATATAGACCTGCTTAATGAACTGAAGACAGCAGCAGATCTTACTCTCCGAGCTACCAAGCAGACAGCCCAAGCTATTGGGCGCTCCATGGGGGCCCTGGTAGCTACAGAGAGGCATTTATGGTTAAATTTGTCTGGTATTAAGGAGAAGGACAAGTCTGTGCTGCTTGATGCACCATTGTCTGACCAAGGTCTCTTTGGGAATGCGGTCGACACTGTGGTCGATCGTTTTCAGGAGGCAAAGCGTCAAGCAACAGCTTTCCAAAATTTTTTACCTCGCCGTTCTTACCCTCAGGGTCCTGCAGCTCAAAGGCAGCCCCAGCCATCTACTACTAGTGCTCTACATTGGCAGCAGCAAAAACAGAGTGTTGCTACTCGTACTCCCCCTCAGAGAGCTTGGGGGTCGAGACCGCAATCCCAGAAGTTCTCAAGGCAAATCAAGCCAGATTTGAGGACAGTTGTTATCTCCAATCGGAAGGCTGCTGCCAAGAGGTCCTGACGGTACCTCAGCGCTTCAAATAGCACCCATTCTGGGGGGGTGGACAAGTCCGGTTCCCCCAAGAGTGCCTCAGGAGGCCACTACGTTAACCTCGCCGCCCAGTGCGCTTCGGGGCACGTCAGTTTCCCTAGTACGGGGTCAACAGAATCTACCCATGGTAGACCCTGTAAACATGCTAATAGTTCCACTATCCCCTGCAGGTCAATTACTTCAAGGCATCGATCCGCATTCACCCAAAGCCGATGTCATCACGCTGACTCCCTTAGTGCACTTCCTCCACGAGTGGAGAAAGTTGCCGAATCTGACTCCATGGCTTCTCCGCATCATAGAGAAGGGGTACAGAATTCAGTTTGCTGTCAGCCCTCCAAAGTTCAAAGGGGTGTTTTGCACCGAAGTGAGTTCCGATCGGGCTCGGGTGTTAGAACAGGAAGTACAATCTCTCTTGATGAAGGGGGCCATAGAATATGTTTCCCCTCACGAGAGTCAGACAGGTTTTTACAGTCGGTACTTCATAGTTCCGAAAAAGGATGGAGGGCTCAGGCCTATTCTGGGTCTGAGATATCTCAACAAATCTCTGAGGAGGTACAAGTTCAAGATGCTTACGATTCCTGTTATTGTGGCTGGAATCAGAAAAGGCGACTGGTTCACCACAATAGACCTGAAGGATGCATATTTCCACATATCCATCCTTCCTCAACACCGGAAGTTTCTCAGATTTGCTTTCGGAGGCAGAGCCTACCAATATCGAGTTCTTCCATTCGGCCTTGCTCTTTCCCCTCGCACTTTCACGAAATGCATGGATTCTGCCCTTGCTCCACTGAGACTTCAGGGGATTCGCATATTAAACTACATAGACGACTGGTTAGTGCTAGCTCAGTCTCAAGAAATGGCGGTTCGACATCGAGATGTCGTCCTCGACCATTTGAAGCTTTTGGGACTGAGGCTCAATGCCAAGAAGAGCAATCTAACTCCTCAGCAGAGCATTACATTTCTTGGGGTAGTGTGGAACTCAGTCATGATGCAGGCACAGTTGTCTCCTGCACGTGTCGAGTCCATCCTGACAACAATATCCAGAATCAAGATGGGTCAGGCATACACTGTCAAGCATTTTCAGAAAATATTAGGTCTAATGGCAGCAGCGTCCAACGTGATTCCTTTTGGCCTTCTGCATATGAGACCTTTACAATGGTGGCTAAAGAACAAAGGGTTTTCCCCGAGGGGCAACCCGTTTCGTATAATCAGGGTTACGCGCAGATGCCTTCGTTCCCTGGCTATATGGAAAAAGACACAGTTTCTAAATCAAGGTCGAAAATTGGGAGCTCAATGTCACAGGATGACAGTGACGACGGATGCATCCCTCACAGGCTGGGGGGCAATAGTAGAAGGTCGCTCAGCCAGTGGGCTATGGACAGAGCAGCATCTCCATTGGCACATAAATTGCCTGGAGATGTTAGCTGTCATAAGAGCTTTGAAGTACTTCCTCCCAGTCCTCAGGAACCATCATGTTCTAATAAGAACATACAATACAGCCGTGGTCTCTTATATCAATCATCAAGGGGGCCTGAGGTCGCGCCCTCTCTGCAAGCTGGCGCACCAGGTTCTCCTATGGTCCCAGGAGAAGTTTCTATCTATCAGGGCGACTTACATTCCTGGAGTTCAAAATGTGGGAGCAGACATGTTGTCGAGACAAGGACTGAGGCCAGGAGAATGGAGACTTCACCCCGAAGTGGTGAAACAGATTTGGGAAAGATTTGGTCAGGCCGAAATCGACCTCTTTGCATCTCAGGAGACATCTCATTGCCCCCTGTGGTTTTCAATATTTCTTCCAGCCCCATTGGGACTGGACGCCCTGGTACAGACATGGCCGAGGCGGCGTCTGTATGCTTTTCCCCCAATCGCTTTGCTCCCGCAGGTCCTAGAGAGAGTTCGACAGGAAGGGATCAGACTCTTGTTAATAGCCCCTTATTGGCCTGCACGAGTCTGGTTCTCGGACCTTCTAATGCTCTTAGAAGGCCAGCCATGGGAGATTCCCCTCAGGCAGGACCTCCTGACCCAAGCCAGGGGCACGATATGCCATCCCAGCCCAGAACTATGGAAGTTGTGGGCCTGGCCGCTGAAGGGAGTGGCTTGTTGAATCAAGGTCTGTCAACTGAGGTTGTTGAAACCATTCTTAATTCTAGAGCTCCATCCACCAGAAAACTTTATGCTCTAAAGTGGAGGTTATTCACCTTGTGGTGTAATAACAGACATTTAGATCCAGTTAACTGCCCAGTGGCTTCAGTACTGGAGTTTCTGCAAGAGCGGTTTTCGGCAGGTCTTGCACCTTCTACGGTGAAAGTTTATGTGGCAGCTATTGCAGCCTTTCACTCCCCTCTGCCTGGGAGCACCTTGGGGAGACACCCCTTGGTTTCCCGGTTTTTGCGTGGTACCTTGAGGATCAGACCGCCTCCTCAGGCTAGAGTTCCAGCATGGGACCTCGCTGTGGTTTTGGAAGGGGCTTCCCAAGCTCCTTATGAACCTATTGAGTGTAGCTCAGACAAGTATTTGTCCCTCAAATTAGCCTTTTTACTCGCTATTACCTCTCTGAGGAGGGTAGGCGACCTTCAGGCTCTATCAATCTCTCCACCATGTCTGGAGTTCTCTCCAGGTAATATAAAAGCAATTCTGCACCCTAGACCAGGGTATGTACCTAAGGTGCCAAGCAATGTGGCCAGAACATTAGTTTTACAAGCCTTTCATGCTCCACCTCATGAGTCAGCAGAGGATCAGAGACTACACTTGTTATGCCCAGTCAGGGCACTGGGAGAGTATGTTAGAAGATCTTCCATATGGAGGAAATCGGACCAACTGTTGGTTAGTTTTGGACCTCATAGTAGAGGTCAGCCGGCCTCTAAGCACACCATTAGTAGATGGATTGTGGAGGCCATTTCCTTGGCTTATGAGGTGCGTGGACTACCTTCACCTCTGAGAATCAAGGCACATTCAACAAGGAGTATGGCCTCTTCGCAGGCCCTTCTGTCAGGTGCGTCTATGCAGGATGTTTGTGATGCAGCGGGCTGGTCTTCCCCGCACACATTCATAAGATATTACAATCTTGATCTTTCTTCCTTACCTGGTTCTCAGGTACTTATGTCTTAGGATGTGCATAACACCTTCACACTTAGACAGCCACAACTCGTATGGCGTAGAGGGTATTTCGTTCCCCAAAGAGTCATTCCATGACGCAGTGTTGAGTTCCCTCGAAAGGGAACGTCTCAGGTTACGACTGTAACCATTGTTCCCTGAGATAGGGAACGAGACACTGCGTCTCTTTGCCATACTCCTTATGACTGGAGCATTTGCTTCATTTTTTACAGAAGCTGGTTTGCACTGCTTCCGCTTCCTTTTTATGCCTTCCGATAGTCATGGTGGTCATGACGTCATCAGTGACGTCATCATCATGCGACTATAAAGCGAAAGTTAGTTTCACACACGATTCAGACAAGTCACGCTAATGGAGTTCCCCAAAGAGTCATTCCATGACGCAGTGTCTCGTTCCCTATCTCAGGGAACAATGGTTACAGTCGTAACCTGAGACGTTCCCCGGTGTGGGCGTGGCCTAAATGCGCTCTCTCTTAATGCGCTATAAATTCAATGTCTACTCCTGATGCAAGTTTGGCCAAGTTTCACTTATATTAATGTTTATTGTTATAAAACAATTTGATGAATAGGCTCTATATCACGAACTTGGATACACATCATTTAGATCAAACTCCAAAAATTCCATGATGACCATAATTCTTAATTCTGTCCACAAGAGGGAGTGTCAGTCTCTTTCAATCTACTTGATCCACTCTCCGTACAGATAAAGTAACAAATATATCTATGCATTTAATCTGTACTGCCATGAATATGTCTGTATGTCTGTAGCTGTATGTCTGAGAACAAACATCACACATAAGGAACATAAATGAATCTGCACAGTTGGGAGCCTGCATGCAGATGTGTATGTCAGTTTGTAAAACACAAAATTTAATTCTGCAAAAACGTTTATTTTATTCTCACAACATCACATGGAACCAAACGAAATGTGACCTGAAATGTTTTAGAAATTTGAGTCAATTTATCACAAATAATTTTCTTTCAACAGCAACAATTTTATAGTGCAAGTTTATGGACATTGCTGAACTTAAAACAGCATTGTGTAATGATGATTGGGAACATTCTTTAATGAGAAATAGTTCATGTCATCTATAAAAAACATGTGAAGGGGTGGATTCCTTAGCTCCAACTAGATAGCTTCAATTTCATCCTTTGGTGTAGTTATTATAAATAAATTATTGATCAGTTACAGTATATTCCAATAATAAATAATTCAATCAATATTCTTCTGCCCAATAATTATTGTGATCTGAGTAAATTATATGTACAGTATGCATGTATGTAAGTACAGCGAGGGAAATAATTATTAGATCCCCACACTGATTTTGTAAGTTTGCCTGCTCACAAATAAATGCAGGATCTATAATGTTTAGGTTTATTTTAACTGATAGAACCTGAAAATCAACCAAAATATCAGTGGAAATAAAGGTTATAAATTGATTTGCCTTTCAGTCAGTGAAAAAAATATTTGATCCCCTTCCAACAAGCAAGAATTCTGGCCCCAAAGATTGGTTATGTGCCTACATGGCCCACAGATTAGTCCTGTCACTTTAAGACAGTACTCCTAAATCATCTTGTTATGTATATAAAAGAGGCCTGCCAACAGAATCTGTATCTCCCATTTCAACCTCTCCACCACTATGGTCAACCAAAGAGTGGCTTAAGGAGACGAACATTAAATGTCATAGCCAGTCTCTAGACCCTAGTCCTATAGAAAATCTGTGGAGGCGAAAACTCCAATTTACTGAGCGACAGCCAAGAAACCTTAAAGATTGACAGAGGAGTGGACTCAAATATATCCTGACACATGTGCAAACCTGGTGACCAACTATCAGAAATGTCTGACCTCTGTGCTGGCCAACAAGGGTTTCTCAACAAAGAACAAAGTTATGTTTTGCTTGGGGATCAAATTCTTATTTCACTGACTGAAATGAAAATCAATTTATAACCTTTATATACAATTTTCCCCAGATTTTTTGTTGTTGATATTCTGTCTCTATTAGTTAAAATACACCTACCATAAAAATGATGGACCCTTCATTTCTTTGTAAGCAGGCAAACTTAAATCATCAGGGGATCAAATAATGATTTCCCTCACTGTATGTATGATTAACAATAGTTTTAGCATTTGTCTTTTGTTTTAGTTTTTAGTTTAGACATTGACTCTTTGTTACCAGTATAAAATAACAGCTTTATCCGGTTGTGAGAATTTACATATCACTATGTTTTGGAAATGTTTGAGATAAAGCTTGAGGGAGCAGTGTGTGTGTATGTGTTTGGTGGTGGAATGACTATCTGTAGGTGACCAGATTTATAGATATGCTAACCGTGTTGTGCCTAAACTAGGGCTTCTGTTGTGATACAGTATTGAAGATATGCTGTGAACTGGACATCCATGTGTACTGTAGATATTATCCAATTATCTTTGTCTTATTTATATCAGTACCTATTGTATGATTGCTCCTGTTTGACAAATTGCTTATTGCTCCCTGAACTCTCTGTAAATCTCTTTGGATAAAAGCGTCTGTTAAATGACTAAATGTTAATGTAAATATATAGTTCTATCATTTTGGTTTTGTAACAATTTCTGAAAAAGCTCATGCAGACCGAATGAGAAACTCATTTATAAAGCAGAGTTATATACACTGCCCGTTCAAAAACAGTCAACAACTGCATGAATTCAACAAAGAAAATAGGTAAGAGCCTCCCATTGGATTTGAGGTTTAGGTTCAGCAACGTTATGTGCCCAGAGAAATTAGGTCAGTTGACTGAATGACTCAAAGTTAGGCCATCAATGGGTTCTTTCCTCCCTGATGGCACGGGCATATTTCAACATGACAATGCCAGGATTCATCGGGCTCAAATTATGAAAGAGTGGTTCAGGAAACATATTCATCATTTTCACTCATTGGGCACCACAGAGCCCAAACCTTGACCCTATTGAGAATCTTTGGTATGTGCTGAAGAAGACTTCGCGTAGCGGGTAGACTATTAGTTTTATTGTTTAGATTTTGTAACAATTTCTGAATAAACAAAATGAAAAACCCATTAATTAAGCAGATTAGTTTTGTTGAGAAAAACAAGCACATCTAAATTTTCTGTTGAAAGTCGAGTCTGTACAGTAGCCTAGGTGTGGACAGAGACACTTACATACAGATGTAACGGTTTGAGAAGCAAACACTCAAAACAAGCGGATTCTCCAAACTGGTATAATTTAATCCACAGAGACACAGGAAAAAGCACAACACCATAAACACATTCAACACCGGACAAATAACAAAACCAAAGGAAGAATTTAAATAAGACAGAAAACAAGGGGTAGACAGGTGATGGGAATAGTGTCCAGATGATGGGGATCAGGTGAGAGTGGTGAAAAGGATTATGGGGAGTGTTGTCCGGTGATGGAAGCAGGCAGACTTTTAGCCTCAGACAAAGTTAATCTCCAATTTTTTTTAAATAATTGAGGAACATAAATTGCTCGCTTGTCTTTATAGCCACTTTACTTGTCATCACTATACAGACCCCTTATGGCATTGTTCCTGCCTTTTGTTTACACAGGGCGCTTTGTGATGCAGGGAACTTTATTAATACTTCTACTACAACAAATAGGTACCCTTCTAGATCAATCCCACTGACAGCAGCACTCTCATGGAATTATACAGCACTTTTCTGCGATCAACGTCTATGAAAGGTGTGTTAGATGTCGAAGTAATAGCATACAGCACACTGCATGGCTTGTAATCTCTGTCGTACAGTACAACACGATTTACGATTTCTGCGTAAATATCACGCACAGTTGACAATAAGCATTTGTTCGCGTTGCGACAATACACCAAAAAACGAACAACTGGAGGTGAATTCTTCTGCCGGGCAGAATTAAGTCCGTACAGAATGGTACGATTTGACCAATCGGGTGAAAGGGGCGTTATAGCGCCGCCCACATGTATGAATGCCAAATTGATTTCGAAATCCGTTTTTTAAACGGCAAACGAAAAATGAAAGTACGTGTCATTTTTCATTTTCCATTAATTTATTTCAAAAAGGATATCAAATGAATAAAACGTACACGGACCAGTAACCAACACAAATCCTTTCTGTAGTTATATTTTCAGAAACAAACTCGCGACCAGGCGTTGTGCTTTGTGTAATGGGTGCAATCAATAACGTACACTCAACTCGCTATGGGAATAGTACCTCTAAAAGTAACTATAGATACCGATAGCATTAGTCTACGTGCATAAACTAAGGAATCAGTAACTTTTGACCATAAAATTTTTATTGTGGTTAGGTAATCATCATTTACAAGCATAACACTAAGTTCGCGATGAGGCACGATCATGCTACTTAAGCTATTGAGACCGGCAACATTACATTATTTCTATTCTACCTTGCGATTAAAAAATGGGAACCAGTAAAGTTAGTGCGCCAATAAACAACCTGAGCACAGCCAAATTACTAATTAGCTCAAAAGTACAGGAGAGTAAGAAAAAATTAACATATTTTGCAACCCGTTACCTCTTGCAGCTCGCATCGCTGAGTGTAAGTTCGTCACATATTGAATTGTGGTCGAGCTCGTGTCCGATCACTCCCTCTTTTTCTATTTTAATTTTCTGGCTCTGCCATGGTGATGGTTTAGAGACTTCCGTTGAACTAGATCGTTTCGTCTTACTGTTAGCTGTTGGCTAACTTCTCCCAGGCTACAAGTAAAACGTGACATATCCCATAAAGCAGGGGATAGTGGTGTTTCTAGTTAACTCATGATGATCATCCGGGGCCGAGATAGAAACAGAAAAACAGAGAATAGTTAAGAGTATCTGCTGGTCATAACATCTCAGAAAGAGATCATCATTTACATTTAATCTGATCTGTAACTGGAATGAAAGGATTGGCTGAAGAGATGGAGTCTTTAATTGGAAATAAAAAGTCTTTTTTATCACCAGTTTAAATTTGAGGAAAAATCTGTTTTTATCATCCTAGAACATTTGTCTAAATCACGTGCATTTGTCGTATTGTATGTATTTTATAACTGATGCTTCACTAAATTAACAAATGTTATTATACAGTATACATTACATAACAAGCAATGAAAGAAATGCTTCAATGCAAGAAAGATCTGTTTTGTGATCTGTGAAACAGAAAATCCATGAGCATATGGTCAATGAGGTTATACTTTATATTTGATGGATGTTGCAACATCCTCTTATATCAGTCGGATACTTAAAAAGTCATCGTCATCATCAACCGCTCATCCGAATCAAAGGTTTGGTAGGGGACCCCAAACTCCCCTATCCCGAGCCACATAAACCTGCTCTGACTGGGGGATCCCGAGGCATTACCAGGCCAATGTCTAGATTTAGTCTCTCCACGTAGGCCTTGGATCTACCCCGAGGCCTCCTCCCAACTGGACGTGCCTGGAACATTCCCTGGGGAGGCACCCAGGGGGTGTCCTTACCAGAGTCCCGAACCACCTCAACTGGATCCTTTCAACATGAAGAACCAGCGGCTCTACTCCAATTTCCTCACGGATGGCCAAACTTCTAGGGAGAGGTTTGCCACTCTCCTGAGGAAACCCATTGCGTCCGTTTGTATTGGAGATCGAGTTCTTTTGGTCGTGCCCCATCCTTCACGACCACAGGTGAGGGATGTAAAGAAAATTGACCGATAACTCGAGAGCTATGCCTTACGACTCAGCTCACTGTTTGTCACAATGGTGCAATAAAGCGACTGCAGTACCGCCCCCACTACTCTATACACCTCCATTGTCCCCTCACTCGTGTACAATACCTTAAAGTACTCAATATCCTTCAATTGGGGAAAGAACTCGTTCCCCACCCGGAGCAGGCACTCCATCGGTTTCGTGCTAAAAACCATGGCCTCAGATTTAGAGGTCCTAATCCTCATCCAAGCAGCTTCACAAAGCACATGTAGACCAGCTGGGTATACTCCCAGGCCCCCTCTAGGATCCCTATGAGAGTAAAGTTTCCAGCACCTTGGAGCAGACTTTACCAGAATGAGTGATACCCCAGTAATTGGCAAAAACTCTCATTTCCCCCTTTTCAAACTGACTGCCACTCCTTTGGAGCTGTCCCAGACTCCCATGCAATGTTAAAGAGGCATGTCATTCAAGAGATCCCCTCAACAGCCAATGCATTCAACATTTCTGAAAGGACCTCACCAGTCCCTGGGGCTTTGCCACTGTAGAGTTGTTAAACTACTTCAGTGACTTCCCCAGGAAAACTCATGACGATCACACATCAAGCTCCAGCTCTGCCTCTACCATAGAGGGCGTGTTAGTCAGATTCTGGAGTTCCTTAAAGGAGCTGTGTGTACTAATTTTACTGTATTAAATCAAAACATTACCTCAATATGTTCATAGACATTTAGGAAATGTTTTTTCCAAAAAGCAATGCTATAGCCAGTTATTGCACTCTGAAATGTGCGTTCCATGCCGGCACGTCTGTTTTCGACTCGCCCGGCAGCCCGGCCGGCGACTCGCCCGGCAGCCAAGCCGGCGACTCGCCCGGCAGCCCAGCCGGCGAATGGGCCGGCAGCCCAGCCGGCAGCCCAGCCGGTTCTACAGCTGGCATCATACCCGGGTAATAGCCGTGTCCAGCCGGCGGGCCAAGACTCTCCCTACCAAGGCCTCTGGAACTAAGACCGTGCCCCACAGGACTTCCCCCTCAAGCCCCCTGGGTCTTCCCGCTCCCAAGCGCCACCCCAGTCAAAGACTGGTCCCCCAAGTCCCAAACCATTTGTTCTGCCCCCCATGTACTCTTGTTTTCCCCCACCCCCACTCCCTTCTTTGTTTTTTTTTTTGTCCCACCCCAACCCATTTTTTGTTCTTGCCGACTCGGCCGGCAGCCCAGCCGGCGACTCGCCCGGCAGCCCAGCCGGCGAATCGGCCGGCAGCCCAGCCCAGACACGACTGAATTAAACTGCAGCATTCTGTGAAATGAAGATGAAGAGGCTGTTATAACTTTACACTTGTTTTAGAATAATAAATCTGTTGGATCTAATTTAGAATAAATCTTCTCACCTGTGGTCAAGCCGTCCTCACACCACACCTTCTCATTCATCTGGTACAGGTCATTATAGTTTGGAAACACCCTGCAGACCATGATAAACAAGAGAACTCCCAGTGAGTACACCGTCGCTTCATCGATTCAGCCTCCATAACACTTGAACAAACCGCCCACATCCTCACAGGGAGTGAAGCGCTCCAGGACCTTGACTCACTCTCAAACTCCTACCAGTCCAGAAGCCGAATGATCTCTGGAACAGCATCTCCAATATTGGAGAGAGTCAGAAGAGCGACCTATCTAGGAATGGGTTCATCATAACCCGGCTGGAAGAAAGAGAGTTTTTATCAGGATCAGATGAAGGTGACAAACAAGGATTTATCTCAGTCTTCAACAAACTGAAGTCAACAGAAGTGTGTGTGTAAGAAAACAACATTGAAGATGTTTTCAGCTGAATGTCAATCAATACTTACGATGCTGATGTAATCTTTGTTCTTGTCCTTGTTGAGATATTTCACTGCCACCTGAACAACAGAAACAGCCGGCGACTCGCCCGGCGGCACAGCCGGCGACTCGCCCGGCGGCACAGCCGGCGACTCGGCCGGCGGCCCAGCCGGCGACTCGGCCGGCGGCCCAGCCGGCGACTCGCCCGGCGGCCCAGCCGGCGACTCGCCCGGCGGCCCAGCCGGCGACTCGGCCGGCGGCCCAGCCGGCGAATCGGCCGGCGGCCCAGCCGGCGACTCGGCCGGCGGCCCAGCCGGCGGATCGGCCGGCGGCCCAGCCGGCGGATCGGCCGGCGGCCCAGCCGGCGGATCGGCCGGCGGCCCAGCCGGCGGATCGGCCGGCGGCCCAGCCGGCGATCGGCCGGCGGCCCAGCCGGCGGATCGGCCGGCGGCCCAGCCGGCGAATCGGCCGGCAGCCCAGCCCAGACACGACTGAATTAAACTGCAGCATTCTGTGAAATGAAGATGAAGAGGCTGTTATAACTTTACAGTTAAATCAGATCACTCAAACATTCATGATGAACACACATGACATACATTTATAACAACAGAGATCATGTTTGATCGGTCTAAATAGTGAACACAAAATGCACAACGAGATAATAAAAACATGAACACAAGACAGAAGAAAAAGAGTTAAAGTCAAACCTTCAAGCCGTCGGTCAAACGAGTGCCTTCATACGGTACCAAATCCTCCTTGACCCAGCTTCTTCCCAATCCCATTCTGGCAGGAGTGGATTTCTGTTCAGAGATAAATGAAATGTCAAGCCTAAGCAGTACTGTCCTACTGGATGGTATGCAAAACTTCATCAAAAACTATTTGAAGAAAATCTTATTTGATCTTAAAAGAATTTTAAAACAACTTGAATGAAAACACAGAATATGATTTTGGATTATGGAGATAAACTCGCCTTCAATACACTTATACTTCTTGTCCTCAGACTGACTGACACTAGCGAGTGGGGGTAGAATCTCTCCTTCTGAAAGTCTATTGACGTCATTTTCGGCTGGACTCTCAGTGATTTTCTGCTGCTGGGCTGTCTGATGTCTGCTCTGAAATAATCAGTAAGTCAGTGTTTCATCTGAATATATTTTGCTTCATCGAATGAGAATAATATCAGTGAAATAGATGTGAGCAGATCATCAGTACCTGAAACCACTTGTGGCCGCAGATATCTCTCAGAGGAATGCGTTCTTTCGGGTTCTCCATCATACAGGCTTCAACTAAACTGCAGCATTCTGGGAGGAAACACAGAGAAGTCAGTTATAACCTTAAACTGTCAATTCATCTGAATGTCTCTTTAAACTTTGCATCTGCTCTGATTTTGTTCTGTTTGACATCATTGAGAATCTCAGTGGACCTGATGAAGATCTCACCTTTAGAGAAGCCATGTACAGACCAGATCTTGTTCTTCATCTGGTCCTTGTCGATGGAGTCTGGGAATCTCCCGCACAACAAGGTGAACAGCAGGACACCCAGCGAGTACACCGTTGTGGACTTTGCGTAGTACTTGCCCGTTTCAAAGAATTCTGGGCCAAAGTATTCCTCTGTGCCTGAAGAAACAAGATGTCATGTTAGCCATTGGTCTACATTAGTTGAGCACTGAATCTGAATGATGTCATCGTAGTATTTATATCAAGAGCTGTTTATAACAGACACGTGTGAAGTGATGAAACATACCGATGCGTTCTGTGTAGGCCGACGTCTTGAGAAAATCACCGCACCCGAAGTCAATAAGTTTGATTTGTAGGGTGTCGGTGTTGATGAGGAAGTTTTCCAATTTGATATCTCGGTGGAAAACTCCCCGTTTGCAGCACATGTACGCCGTCTTTGCCGCCTGCCACATGATGACTCTCGCTCTCCCTTCGTCAATTTTGTTCCCTTCTTTATAGAGGAATCTAGACAGATCCTCACAGGGAGTGAAGCGCTCCAGGACCATGATGTAATTCTTCTCAAAGACCTGCCAGTCAAGAAGCTGAATGATCTCTTGAGCATTTCCCTTACTGGCGAGAGTCAGAAGAGCGACCTCTCTAGGAATGGGTTCATCATAACCCGGCTGGAAGAAAGAGAGTTTTTATCAGGATCAGATGAAGGTGACAAACAAGGATTTATCTCAGTCTTCAACAAACTTAAGTCAACAGAAGTGTGTGTGTGTAAGAAAACAATATTGAATATGTTTGAATGTCAATCAATACTTACGATGCTGATGTAATCTTTGTTCTTGTCCTTGTTGAGATATTTCACTGCCACCTGAACAACAGAAACAGCCGGCGACTTGGCCGGCGGCCCAGCCGGCGACTCGCCCGGCGGCCCAGCCGGCGACTCGCCCGGCGGCCCAGCCGGCGACTCGGCCGGCGGCCCAGCCGGCGAATCGGCCGGCGGCCCAGCCGGCGAATCGGCCGGCGGCCCAGCCGGCGAATCGGCCGGCGGCCCAGCCGGCGAATCGGCCGGCGGCCCAGCCGGCGAATCGGCCGGCGGCCCAGCCGGCGAATCGGCCGGCGGCCCAGCCGGCGAATCGGCCGGCAGCCCAGACACGACTGAATTAAACTGCAGCATTCTGTGAAATGAAGATGAAGAGGCTGTTATAACTTTACAGTTAAATCAGATCACTCAAACATTCATGATGAACACACATGACATACATTTATAACAACAGAGATCATGTTTGATCGGTCTAAATAGTGAACACAAATACACAACGAGATAATAAAAACATGAACACAAGACAGAAGAAAAAGAGTTAAAGTCAAACCTTCAAGCCGTCGGTCAAACGAGTGCCTTCATACGGTACCAAATCCTCCTTGACCCAGCTTCTTCCCAATCCCATTCTGGCAGGAGTGGATTTCTGTTCAGAGATAAATGAAATGTCAAGCCTAAGCAGTACTGTCCTACTGGATGGTATGCAAAACTTCATCAAAAACTATTTGAAGAAAATCTTATTTGATCTTAAAAGAATTTTAAAACAACTTGAATGAAAACACAGAATATGATTTTGGATTATGGAGATAAACTCGCCTTCAATACACTTATACTTCTTGTCCTCAGACTGACTGACACTAGCGAGTGGGGGTAGAATCTCTCCTTCTGAAAGTCTATTGACGTCATTTTCGGCTGGACTCTCAGTGATTTTCTGCTGCTGGGCTGTCTGATGTCTGCTCTGAAATAATCAGTAAGTCAGTGTTTCATCTGAATATATTTTGCTTCATTGAATGAGAATAATATCAGTGAAATAGATGTGAGCAGATCATCAGTACCTGAAACCACTTGTGGCCGCAGATATCTCTCAGAGGAATGCGTTCTTTCGGGTTCTCCATCATACAGGCTTCAACTAAACTGCAGCATTCTGGGAGGAAACACAGAGAAGTCAGTTATAACCTTAAACTGTCAATTCATCTGAATGTCTCTTTAAACTTTGCATCTGCTCTGATTTTGTTCTGTTTGACATCATTGAGAATCTCAGTGGACCTGATGAAGATCTCACCTTTAGAGAAGCCATGTACAGACCAGATCTTGTTCTTCATCTGGTCCTTGTCGATGGAGTCTGGGAATCTCCCGCACAACAAGGTGAACAGCAGGACACCCAGCGAGTACACCGTTGTGGACTTTGCGTAGTACTTGCCCGTTTCAAAGAATTCTGGGCCAAAGTATTCCTCTGTGCCTGAAGAAACAAGATGTCATGTTAGCCATTGGTCTACATTAGTTGAGCACTGAATCTGAATGATGTCATCGTAGTATTTATATCAAGAGCTGTTTATAACAGACACGTGTGAAGTGATGAAACATACCGATGCGTTCTGTGTAGGCCGACGTCTTGAGAAAATCACCGCACCCGAAGTCAATAAGTTTGATTTGTAGGGTGTCGGTGTTGATGAGGAAGTTTTCCAATTTGATATCTCGGTGGAAAACTCCCCGTTTGCAGCACATGTACGCCGTCTTTGCCGCCTGCCACATGATGACTCTCGCTCTCCCTTCGTCAATTTTGTTCCCTTCTTTATAGAGGAATCTAGACAGATCCTCACAGGGAGTGAAGCGCTCCAGGACCATGATGTAATTCTTCTCAAAGTCCTGCCAGTCAAGAAGCTGAATGATCTCTTGAGCATTTCCCTTACTGGCGAGAGTCAGAAGAGCGACCTCTCTAGGAATGGGTTCATCATAACCCGGCTGGAAGAAAGAGAGTTTTTATCAGGATCAGATGAAGGTGACAAACAAGGATTTATCTCAGTCTTCAACAAACTTAAGTCAACAGAAGTGTGTGTGTGTAAGAAAACAATATTGAAGATGTTTGAATGTCAATCAATACTTACGATGCTGATGTAATCTGTGTCCTCGTCCTTGACGACGTATTTCACTGCCACCTGAACAACAGAAACAGATTTACAGTTAAATCAGATCACTCAAACATTCATGATGAACACACATGACATACATTTATAACAACAGAGATCATGTTTGATCGGTCTAAACATGAACATTAGACACGTAATCGAGTGAGATATCAAAAACACACTGATAAAACTATCTGCTAGCTATTGAACGTAGCAAAAGTCAAACCTTCAAGCCGTCGCTGAGGCGGGTGCCTTCATACACGGTCCCAAATCCTCCTTGACCCAGCTGATTCCCAATCTCATACAGCCAGGAGTTGATTTCTGTTCAAAGAGAAATGAAAAGTCAAGCATTAGAAATACTTCCAAACCTAATGAACAATATTACAATATTTTAAAGGCGGGGTGTCCGATTTACGAATTACGCTCGTTTAGACAAAGTCGGGCCGAGTACCTAAACAACCCTGTATCCAATCAGCAGTAAGGTACACAGTGCACAGGATGGACATTAGTCGAGCCGAGCGCTGACCAAAGCCAAAGATGGGGGTAGGGGTGTGTCTGTTTTGGTGATTTGAACATCAACCATGGCTATGAGAAATCGGAAACCCCGCCTTTAACATATGAGGAAGAGTGTCTATGCGTGTTGGGATTTTGGAGGCAAACTCACCTTCTATTGACCCATTCATCTTCTTTTCATATTCCAGCTTCTCCTCAGGCTGATTCACTGGAGTTTGCTGGATTTCCTGTTCCCAGTCTGACTCTCGACTGAATGATTTTGGAGGGTCATCTTTATCCCGGTCACTCTGGATGATACTGACAATCTGAACGACATCATCAACGGAGTGGGACACAGAGCGGTCTGGAGATACCGGGACTCCAGGACCTGTGACGGCTGGAGTCGCCTCAGTTTCTCCAGTGAGATGACGTCCTGAAATGACATCTGTAGAGAGAAATGATGTCAAACAATGAAATAAAATAAAATGTTCAACAATCCTATTGATACTAGAGTATTAGAAAGCGACAGAGCAAATTTCGCTTTCTTAATTTATCATCACACATTTAACATCTTCATAAGACAAAAGTACCTTAACCTGAGCGGTAAATAACAACATCCAGACTAAAAAATAAATGATTCAAGCCTGACGCGTGTGTTTCTAAAACAATAACAGATCAGTAGTTAAAATACAAGTAATATCTAATGAATGTCATGAAAGATTGACTGAAATATTTCACACACATACAATATAATGTTAAAGTTCAAGAGCTATTGATTTGATATTTTGTTGTATTGGTTTGTCATCATCATCCTTAATTGTAATTTAGTGTTGATGTTCAGAGATTTAGAGTCTTGTCCTTGTGTGCTTAATGTCTGAAATGAGTCATATAAACACACACAAAGCTGTACAAACATATATAGTTACACAACTTATGGATGGGTGACTGGGAGCGAAACACAAGAGCCAAACACAGAGAGAAAGTTGAAAACTCCTCTCAGGGTGAAAATAGCAAAACGTTTCGGCAAATTCTGACTAAAGACGAGAAAATATTTCCTATTTACATTTGTGTATTTAAATTACGAATAAAGTCGAAATGTTACGAGAATAAACTCGTAATATTTTGAGAAAAATCACAGAATTGCTAGAAACAATGTATGTGGAGGATTTGTTTATACTTTAGATTAGGATTTAGCAATAAGGAAATTGTTTGTCTTTTGGAGAGTTATAATCGTAAAAGGACTGCAGCGGTTATGTAGGAAAATGTATTTATTCAGAAGAACAAATCAGACATGAACTAACAATAACTCACTGGTTCAGACGTGCTTACACAAAACTTCAACTCTTATACTAAAACTTTCACGTAAACAAAATACGTATTACGACGAGTTTATTTTCGTTACATTTCGATTGTATTGTCAAAATCTTTGATTTATTTTTATTTTTTAATGCGGCACTAAAACGCCGTCGTACTAAATAGGCCAGATGTGTTTACTGTTATTGTGAAATATGGATTAAATATGTCTTCTGACTGAAAACATTTTGTCTCGATATCCCTTTAATGTATTGATATTGTGACTGACCATCACCGCTCCTGTCAGCGGTCGCAGGAGGTGTTTCTGTAGCCGGATGAACTCTGCGGCCTTTTATCCATCTCAGAAACTTATTTTTCTTCTTCTTCTTTCCTCCTTCTTTCTCTTTCACGTCGTCGATTGCAACCGCAGGTAATTCGTACACACTGCTGCTATCGTTAGATTCATCTTTTTTGCAGCACTTAGCAAAAGTCTGACCCATCTTTACTTTAAATCAACAGTACAACAATAAAGCGCAAGTTAACCGTGAGTGAATATGAAGCAGAATGAGCAAAATAACAATTGTCTGTGTATATAAAGGCTGAGTGCGTCATAGAAGGGCTAATAGAACACTGCTCAGCCAATCAGAATCAAGGACCACACCTGACTGTTTTGTACATTTCAAATTTATATTTATTTTCAAATTTAGGCATTTGGCAGATGCTTTTATCCAAAGCGACTTATATTGTATTATTCTATACATTTTACATAGCTATTTGCAATCCCCTGGGATCGAACCCACAACCATGCTCTTACCACTGAGCTACAGGAAAGCTGTAGCAAATAAACACAAAAACCTTTTTCACAAAGATTTCATTGGTCTATGTTTGCTTGTATTAAAGTAAGAGTAGATTATTCCTGAATTTATTTTGTTTTAGTTCACTTTAACTGGAAAGCGCTAAATGAGGATAAATGAGGTAAGATTCATTATTTGCAGATTTTTATGTTTGTCGCTGCGTCTGTGGTATAAATGTCAATAATGTCAGAATTCATGTTATTGTATAATTATATTGTATTCATTAATCATAAAAAGGAGTGAAACGCTTGTCAAATATCGACAAATATTGCATTATTGTTCGTGAGTAATAATTGTGTAGACATGGCATCCTCCATTTTAACTTTCCAGAGTTTACTAGGAAACACAACTGAACCACAAAAATTTCTTAATGTCATTTCATAGAACAAAATATAAAACCAAGAGGTTTGTTTTGATAAAGAAAGAAAAAGGCAGAGTTTCAAACTTTAGTCATTAGTGCTTTACTTGAATATGTTGTAGCGCTTTTACACCAGAGGATGGCGCCACATACATGCACACAAAACTTTTTTGCTTTAAATGTAAGAGTTCCTTCTGGAGGGTGTGTGCATGTGGCTCTTCTTCAATAAAAACATTTCGACCTAAAATTGAAGCCTAAATGTGACTTTGTCCATGTTGTTGATATGGTGTAAATCATAAGTAAGATCTGTTTGTTGTTAAAAAAGCATTCAGAATATTATACAGATTTCCAGTGGGCTATAAGATCATATCTAAGTTTTTTTCTGGGCCCCATTGAGATGTCACTGGACAAAAAAAACATAAAGGTCATCAAGTTCACAAGAATGTATTCATTTAATGAGGCTATTAATTACAACAACACATTTCAACACAATATGTGTCACACTTAGTGAAGACACACCCCCACCACCAGTTCATCGTAAAATAAAAAATAACTTTATAGATAAAACAAAATAGAGCCAAAGCCCAAACTCTAGCCAAAAGAGAAGACCATAAAAACAAGACTGAAGAAAAACACAAAACTCTAGACTCAACCGTATTAAACACAGAAACACTAACTGGACTTGTGTTGATCTCACCAGACAAGAGGTGCTGTTGTGTCATGTGTGTAAAAACTGAAATCACTGTGACGGTCTGTACTGAAACTACCTACTTAGTAGTACTCTAGTGTCTAGTTGCTTCATATATTGACAGTTATAGTCTACTTCAAAATGAATGTGAAATCCATTATTTGTGCATGTTATTCGTGACAATCCACTAGATGACACCATGTTCAGTGATAGACAAGACAAGCAACAGAATACATTACATTGCAGTAGTCGAGAATAAAACACAGACATGTAGAGATTGTTTTATTTGAATCATCGAACAAAAGACCCAAGGTAATATTTAATATTTAGATTTTAAAGTGAACGAGCTGTGTACTGATCATGTGCATTTAATCGACCTTCAATTATTTCACAAAAGTGATGTGTACACAATTATTAGGCCAAATTGATTGCTTGACAAGCCTGAGTTTTAACAGTTCTGTACGACAATAAATACAAATTTTACCATATTTAACTTCAGCAAAAAAGATTCGGTACTCCACGTAAATAGAAAAGTATTGACATTAGTTTAAAAATGACAATGATGTTGTGTTTCTATCCAGATAGACACAGTTTCAAACAAAAGTCATTTGTGTTTCACTTCAGGATACGTTATAGTGCTTTGATTTGAGACACCAGACGATGGCGCCACATACATGCACACAAAATCTTTTTCTTCAAATATGTTACAAAAATGAAAACAAACATAAGGATTCCTTTTCCAACATGGTATGTGGATATTCTGCAATAAACTTATTTCAACTTAAAATCTAACCCTATTATATATTTGTTCATGTTGATGTTGTGGAAGTCATAAGTAGAAATCTGTTGAAACAGCACTTGTATATATTATCCAGATTTCCAGAAAAGATTATAAACTGAGCTCGTGTTTAGCACGGTTTTTCCTGAGACCCATTGAGATCATTTACCTGTTGAATGAGTTCATTTTCCATGTACTTACATTTTTGGGTACGTATTGCCTTTTTGGTGATCATCAACTGGTGGCTCTTCACCTCCCGTGGAATCATGGGATATAATAATGGCCATAATGCATGCTCCCAAATCTCGGCAGAAGTAAGAGGTATTTCTGATGTACATAGTTTATGTTAAAAGATTTTTGACATACACAAATGTCATATTCTAAACTGGAATTAGCTGTCCATGTGCTGTTCGATTTTTATTCGGATTAGCTAATATATACATGTTTCTGTATAAAGTTCTTGTAAATATTTGTCCCAAAAAATCATTAAATTATGAGAAAGGTGTTTCAAAAAGTATTTTGCTCACGCATCTCCATTATTTCATCCATTTTGTCTGTGTCCTAGAAATCGGTGTCAACCTTGTTACTCCCTAAAAAATAACTAATAAATGAGCGATGGGTTGTTACAGAGTCACATGTCCAACATCAAATGATGTAATTTCCTTTTTCGAAGAGAATTTTGAAGACAGTGTGTCATAACTTCTCCTCTTCAATACTTCATCCATATTATTGTCTGCACATAGAGTAGATTAATTGACCTTCAACTGTATTATCAACATGTTCTGATGAACTTGGATAAAATGTTTAATTTATAAATATGTACAGAAATAATATGAAAACATTAAGTTAATCAAGCTCCATGTACTAAAATTTCCGAAATGTCAACTGTGTTACCTGTCAACTGTTCCAATAGATGAGTGGAAAACGTTACCTGGTCTGATGAGTCTTGACTTCATCTGCGACATTGAGATTGTAGGGTCAGAATTTGGCCTAAACAACATGAAAGCATGTAACCATCCTGCATCCTGTTATTATACTTTGGGTACCAACTCAGCATCATTTAAATGCCACGGCCTACTTGAGCATTGTAGCCGATGGCGATGTCCATCCCTCTATGACCACAGTGTACCTAATAAAGTGGCCGGTGAATTTAGTTTTACATTAGACAACATATTAATCCCAGATCGACATTAATGATTACCATCATTCACAGGTCATTGTGTCTGTGGAACAGAAAATACGTTTATTTAAGCACACCTCAGAGCTCTCGATGTTCTCGCTTTCTCCACTAGGTTTCGTAAGTGTCCATTTGTTAAAAACAAGTGACGTTTCAAGAGCTCTTGTTTGAGCGAAGGATTCACCATGGGACGGCACCAAACAAGTCCAAAACAAACTCATGTGTTAAATGAATCTGCTGTAAAATGTGATCATATTCTTTGTCATCTGGTTTCATTTCAATTCCAGGTCAATTTAAATAAGTCTCGTTGATTCAGGGAGTAACAAAGACAGTAAACATGTTTAAACTCATCGATAAAGTCGCCGACTGGAGCTGAGAGGTAATACGTCTCTGACCTCTGTCTTGTGTCTTTAAACAGGCCTTGGGGGACACGCTACCGTCTGAATCATGCTATAAAAAATGCCACGAGCAAGAAAAAACAAGATTGGTCTGGGTTTGGCGAAGCAATTACACTTGAAACGATTATCCGTGCCTGATGAGTTCACCTTAATAACGTTTTCGGGTCTTTGATCTCCAGATCTCCATCCCTGCGCGGCATTATTTCAAACAAACATCCGAAAAGTAAATAAAGTCAATAATTACAAGCTGGCGTGTATGTTATTATGGGCACCTACCTACGTGTCATGGATATTTACAATTCTATAATTAACCGTCGGATGAGAGAGAGAACGTTTCAAAGTATCAAACTGCACGTCCTGGAGCCAACGTAAAGTGTCGGGGTGTGTGAGCGTGTCTTTAAAAGGCCCAAATACATAAACACAGGGTTTTTTCACCTTCGCTCCGCTGGCTGCTGTTCAAGATCTTCCCAGCCGCACGTTTGGCCATGATAATGGCTTCGTGGTCATGTCAAATTCACAGAGTGTGGAGAACGCATCTGAACCTCAAATATCAAACCCTCAGTGTCGAGCTGTTTTCATTGATGTGTCGCCTAAAAGATTGTGTGTTTCTACGAGTGACACCCGTCTAGGCGAAGTCTACCGGCAGAGTAAACGAATTCATGCAACACGAAACCAGACGCGGCAACTATTTTTGTGAGCTGTATGTATTTGGAGCCATTTTCTGGCTAGTTTTTGGTTTCCTAAACTATATGCTGAGCGTCCCTCTTCCTGTGTAATTTATATCCGTACACAGAGAGTTAGCGTTTGAAAGATGTTTGCGATCGTCCTGAGGAGAAAAAAGAATGGCTTCGCTTGCAAACGCACGCCGCATAGACTCGGAGGAAAAAAACTGATGGCATCCCACCCAAGCATTTTATTATTTCTGAAAGGCAGGGTATATAGAAAAATATAAGTTTGGCAGTCTGGCTCTCGTAATGACGGGGTTGATCAGGCACGGCTCCAGGGCAGACATTTGAAGATATGCTTTGGCCATCGTGCCACTATAACCAGTAATATAGCATGTCACAAGAATACAGAAAACTGCGCTGTGCTCCTTCGGCCGCCCCGCTTGCAGTACCTGTACGCTTTTCAGAGTTGTTCAACTTCCTTCGTTTGTTAGTGCGTAGGCACCTGCCACAGGCCCTTTGGGGTAATGTGATTCTCTTTTTCTGTGTTTTTGGGGAGCTTGCTTGAAACTCTGAGCTGTCAGCCATTATGCTTGGACAAAAAAATAACATTTGTGTGAGGTGGGGGTCTGTTGTGCCCGCTTTTGACTACACATTCACCTATGGTCAACACATTGGGTTACTTGTTTTCATCAAGCTGAGCGCCAGGATGGCTCCTACTTGGACCAAATTTGTGTATTTTGAACATTGCATGCTGTTTTCATCTTATCTGGCTCACATTATTCAAGACATTGAGATCGTCAGATTTTTGGTATCTCAAATGTTGTTGCCATCATAGATATAAATAACTAGATGCCACGTCCAAGTTCTCCAGGCACGTAGACGCGTCCGCCATCTTGGAACGGTCCACTGACGTCACTCACAGATGACTAGAATGTGCTCTCACTAATATAGCAAAGGAAGTGTCATTCAAAATAATTATTACATTTTATCCCATGGTGAAATATAAAAATGATATTGATACAAGATGCTCATTTTGTAGTGTCAAAGTGTCATGAAATGTCTTTGATTTATTTTGGTCCTGCCATAACACAGAACAAAAACATTAGTACATTTATAAATGAGAATATCGAGAATTATTTATCAATAACTTATCAGGAAATTATTTTGGGATAATATTATTCTGATTCTACTAAGAACAATGTTTGTTTTATTTTAATTGAAATTTATTTTCTTTGCAAATTTTACACAAATAAGTGTGCCTTTTCCAATAATGAACCGATGTTTCTGGTCTTCCTAAAAGATTTTAAGATGTATCTGGATTCTATTTCAACTGCGTTAAACAAGCAAGCAACTAAAACGATTAAAGTTTATAGGCACTTTAATTTATGTACTGTGGTTTTCTCTCTTTTGTTTTCTCTTTCTTTTTTACTTTAATATTGTTCAATCCATTTCCATGTTCCATGCTGATGATATTGAACAAACTATTTATACTCTGTATGCATTGTATGCATATGATAATGTTAAGCAAATGTATACATCGTAAGTGATGTCATCTTTGTATCTCCACAACAATAAATATGTTTTCATAATCATACACAGTCAGCTTGATTTTAAGCGTTAAGGGACAGGGTCGCACCGTTCCAATATTGCGGCCCATAGATACAGATGCTAATTCAGCATTTAGTTATCTACGGTTGCCATGGCAAAGAATAAAAACAGGAAGTGTCCTCCCATATAATATGTGTTTGAAGGAACAATTCACCCAAAAATACAAATTCTGTCTTCATTCATTCATCCTCAAGTTGTTCCAAATCTGTAGAAATGTCTTTGTTCTGATGGACACAGAGAAAGATACTTGAAAGAATGATTGTAACCAAATCAATGGCCACCATTGACTTCCATATTTGGTAAACTTGCTTTATAAGCTTTTTTGTTCTGTTGAACACACAAGAAGATATCCTGAAGGTAAAGTTCAATTTTTAGGTGAACTTTACCTTTAATTGCGCATTGTTTCCCTAGAGCCACAAGGTGGCGATTGACTCTTTTATCATGTATTTTATCATAAATTATTTTTGTTATATTTTGCTTTCTTTATAATGTAGTGTTTAAAATATCATCAAATGTCATGATCAATATTAATATATATTTTCGTCTGTGAAGGTGTAAGGGGTCAAGGTTCAACTTCTTAACATCGGCAGTCTGCCTCTGCAGGATAATACTGTACATTCTGTGCAGTAGTCATTCTGTGGACATAATGCATCTTTCTTGATTGACAGTCATAGGAAAGAAGGTTTGTGTGTTTTTTGTTTTGCATTTGTTGTGCCACAAATGATGGAAGATTGGTGTGATGGTCTGATATAGAACCATAATAGGCCTATGTAAGATGTAAACATTGGTCCAGAAAATCTTCCGTTTTGATTAATTTTTATTATTTTAAATATAACATATATAATTCAATCTTAAAAGATATTGGAAGATTGCCTGCTCCAGCGTTAAACCAGCATTGATTGTCATCCAGTCTATAGGATGAGATCAGGTGGTGTGGGAATCATCTGAGGGAAATGCAGACATTACAGCCGTTGGCATAAAGCACAGGAAAGCAAATTAGAAATTAAATAAAAAACAAGATGTGTTCCATCTTGTGAAATAAATGATTTAAAATTACTGAAGTGATCAAATGTGTTGCATTAGGAGATGGTGCCAAGTTTGGCAAAAAAAAGGATTAAGGAAAAAAATGATATTTAGATTAAATAAGCTTATTACAGGGCTCTTTGGAACACTTGATTGGTCTGTTCCAACATTTCTAGGTCTTGTCCAGGTCATCCGGGATATACAGTATACAGTACTGTATATTCAAAATATCACCCCTTTGTTTTCATGCCAGCATAAGCAGACAACCTTATCTCACAGGAATCCGTAACTATTTTACGAGGTTTAATTTGTATGTTGTGAATCATACAAAAACGCGCGATTACTAGAAAAAAAGCAATTCTCAAACCATAACGTCACTTACGCGAAAGCAAATCATACTAAAATGTATGAATGAGATCTTCTTGAGCACAAATTATATATAGTGGCACCAGTGTTTGGGAAGCTAATTTGAAATTGTTGTTAGATAAGATACAAGCTACTCATTAATAAAAGTAGTTAAGTTACAGATTACCAACCCATCTGAAAACGTAGTAACACTTTTTTATAGTTATTTACTATAAAAAAGTAGTTAGCTTCTTTGAAACTTCTTTTTTATTTCGCACAGATACAGCTCACTATTTTTTATTATGGCACCGTTTTATAGCACCGTTTTTCAGCTGTAAAACACTACAATTTAAGTATACTATATTTTTATGTGATGTGATACACATGTGTTATTGACTTATGTTTTAAATAAATAGAGAAGTTTAAAACAATGTAAAACAATACCATTATCATTGTATTGTTTATTTATTACTTTTATTACATAAGATTCATATTTAATAATTAATAGGAAGGTTGTTTTGAACTTTAAATATTTACCAACTCATGTAAGTCCTTTATGATCTCTTCTCAGTGAAGTGTAAAGCCGCAATACATAGTTAATGCAGTAGATGGCGATAATAAACCACTTCAGTTTGCCGTTACACAGCGTTGCCCTGCAGGATGAGCGGAATGTAGCTTTTGGTCACCCTACACAGCTACTTTCTCTAAAAGTAATTAACTACTGGAAAATCTACACTGTTTTAAAAGTAGATGAGCTACCGCCAAGTTACTGAAAAATATAGTTAAGTTAGTTGCATCGCTACTTGTAATTAGCTATTCCCCAACACTGAGTGGCACCTAGTGGTGAGGATGCAAATTGCAACCAATGGCTAACTCCAACCCTCCCTTTTGAAGCACTATATGGTGGCTGACACCAAATTAAGCTGTCGTCAAGTTTTCGCCTCTTTGCCGAAGGAGATAACGTTTTTATGAAAAGCGGTCTGTAGAGCAGGTTGTCCGTTTAGGGCTACTGTAGAAATAACATGGCGAATTCCATGTAAGGGGACCGGCGGTGTATGTCGATAGAAATAGCTCAGTCTAAAGAAATAAAACACAAAGCTTAATTATATAAGATCTTTATTCACCTCTGAACACAGAGCTTTGCATATTATACTGCATTTCTGATCAATAGATCCTCCAAAATGGCTAGTTCTGTTTCCTAAAGAATTATTATAGCAGACAGCAGATTTCACTGTGTTTCTGTTATTGGTGTTTTCATCGCAGTACAAAGTTGTTCAGCTCCTGTGTGTTCTGTGCATTGAATGAGCTGGCCAGCGGTCCGCCAGGATTCATGTGCAGGGCCTCTACTTAAAGAGAAATAAGATGAGAGGAGTGAGACGCTCTGCGGTACAAGCGCCTGCTGGACTGAGGTTAAACGCAGATTTTTAAATGACAATTTGACTATCCGCTCTCATAAAAGTCTCGGCGAGGGCCGAGTGCGCGAGGGAAACCGCGGCGTCTATTCCACCGCTTGCGCTCTGAGAGCAAACAGAAGTGCTGTGTGTTGTCCAGGCATCTGTGGGTGTCGAATCGCCTCGCTGAACAAAATTAAGTTGTATGTCACCAACTAGCATGACTTGTACCGCATCCGATATATTTAGAAGCAAACCGACATTACCAATGTTTGTCACAGAAAAGATCTCTTTAAGATCTCAGTTATTGAGAACAATCAATCTCAGATATTTCTCTTGAGAAAAAGAGTCAGAAATCTCACAAAAGTCTCTGTCGATGGAGTTTCAGACAAGACGTCAACAATGTGTCAAACTGAGCTCAGATGAGTCAAGTCTGCAATCGAAAGACAATCTTATCGAAGATCTTAAACATTTCTCATCAAATTGACACAAATCCATATGATTTCACCTCTACAGCCCACATTGAGTTTACAGCTCATGAGTTGTGGCGGTGGACAGAGCGTCTGCCAGCTCTGTGTGTGATCCTGAACTCAACAACAG
This sequence comes from Triplophysa dalaica, assembly GCF_015846415.1. Lineage (NCBI taxonomy): Eukaryota > Metazoa > Chordata > Actinopteri > Cypriniformes > Nemacheilidae > Triplophysa > Triplophysa dalaica. The sequence goes on along the minus strand of NC_079558.1, from coordinate 18,380,155 downwards.
TAGTTAAACACTGAGTGCTCAGGGCTGCGGTCGAGTCCCGCTGCAGTCCAGGCTTTATTCTCTGTTTATCATGGCAATGCTGAGTCTGGCGCCGATGATGCCTCTTAAAACGACAACGGCTAAATGACGCTAACATCTGAGGTTTGACATCCAGATTTGGGCGGCTGGCTCGACCGGATGATCAAAGCCCAGAGATTTGTAGAGATTACTTTGCCACGAGGCACGTCACATGTCCCCTGATGTGTAATCCACGCTGTTTATAAGGGTGTACGGTTTGTTATGGGTTCTTCTTGTCGGAAGTAAAAGCCAGAGCAGTTGCCTGTCATCGTATTTAGACACTTTTTTTTGTATCCAAAAAGTGCAAGAATGTTTAATAGCAAAATGAGGACAAGAACTCTTTGTCCAGAAGGCGTCTCGCCTGTGGTTACTGTGCTCAGACACCTGTGTGAACTTGAGAAACGACACTTTTCAATTGTCATCATACAGTTGCCGTCACTGCACACGACAGCTGCGTGTTTCCCATCTATAGAAAGAGAACGGCACTAAACTGGATCACATCCTCAGGGCGCACAGCTTCATTCATCCATCAGCTGAGTGATGGGGAAACAATGGTGGGCTGTGCTGTCAGTCACCGGCTGGGTTTTGATCTCTCTGTAATGCAAATGAGGCTGTCAGTCACTCAGGCCACACCCTTTTTCTCTCCAGTACGTATTAAACCGGCTAGAACATTATCTCCCCTTAACAGATGTGGGCCTGAGAAACATCTGTGATCTCCAGACGTCATCTGCGTGTGGCTACTGAAGGTTTCATTTGACGTACAGTCGCTAGCAGAGACATCAGCCAAAAAGAATATTTTGTAAATCTGTATGTGACTCATGCGTTTAGTGGAGCACAAATGAAGATATTTTGAGAAACGTCATCAGCTTTCTTCAAAATATCTTCTTTTGTGAGAGAAACACTTAATGGATAATACAAGCGACACATGTGATAACAAGAGTATGGAAGAGTATAAAGAGAGGCATTTTAGATTTTTATTTTAAAATGTTGTTTCCAATTGGGATGAATGAAGAATTGATCCTACAATAACTCTTATAAACACTTTTTCCAAATGAAGTTTGAGTTTGTTTAACTTCTTGTACGTGTATGACATATATTAAATTGTGTCTTTTTTTTATCTGACTGTATGTGGAATATTGGTTCATGTATGATTGTTTGTTTGAGTAGTTTGTGATTGGTTTATGACATCATACCCGTTGGTTATTTGTAAGTTGAACTTTCTGATTGGCTGCTTACAAGTTTGAATTTTGCTTCTGTTTGTATTGAAAGGAATTCATTCACAACTGTAACTTTTTAGCCCTGATGAACTCCTGTGTGCCGAAATAAAGATATATTATTTTAAGATGTATTCTGATCCCTTGTTATCATGAGTGTCGCTGGTATTATCCATGAAGAGAAAACGTCACACAGCTTTGACCAACTGAATATGTATTTTGTTGGAATATAAAACCATTTGAAACTGTGAGTGGTGCAGAAGACATCACTTTCCGAACTAAAAGGGAATTTCAAAGTAGAAAACGAGTGGGCTTGCGTTTTTCACCACGAATTGATTGGATGTGGAAGAACAGCTCATTGATGGTCCGCCCAAGCCATCAAATAAACCTCATTTGAGATGGATAGTCTTATCAGGGGGAAGTGCATTTTCAGATTTTAACTGAAGATTATGAGGGTACATGAACTTTAAATAGAAATGACCCACATTGATAAACTTATTAACTGTAAATACTGCAATATCTCATTAAAAAATCTCATTTTGTTTCACTGTGACTTTAAGAAAAAACAGAAATCATACCATTTTATGATAAAAGTGGAGCATGTCCACACGTAATATGCAGTGTGAACTTGAAAAGAACTGATTTCCGTCACAAATAACTTTGGCATCAGTTGGTTTGGTCAGTCTAGTATTTGCTGCTCTAACGCTGTCATGTTTATTATATTGCGAAGAAATCACAGAAACATGCGTATGAACTAATGTTAGTTAAAATATACAAGTTATAAGAGAGTAGGGAGAGACTTTACATTATGGAGCATGCAGGAATAGAAATACTACAGTTAACATATGAAAACGTTTTAAGTTAAATTGTCACATAGTTTTTTTTTCCATTCCATTTTCTACCGCTTGTCCGAACTACCTCGGGTCACGGGGAGCCTGTGCCTATCTCAGGAGTCATCGGGCATCAAGGCAGGATACACCCTGGATGGAGTGCCAACCCATCGCAGGGCACACACACTCACTCATTCACTCACGCACTCACGTCACATAGTTTCATTATCATTATTATTTATGACAGGCTTTATTATGGAATAAGCAGAAATAATTTATTAAAATAATTAAAGACAGGCTTGATTTAGTTTTTTGTGAGATAGAGTGTGCACTTCCCAATAAAGTTTAGTCATGAGAAGTCTAAAGAGGTTATTTTGTTTTTTGAGGGATGGGGTAACGTTAGTAACGTAACTAGTAATGTAATACGTTACTTTTGAAATAAAGTAATCAGAACAGTAACTTGATTTCCACATTTCACACTTGAGTAACACATTTCCAGAGTAACTTGCCCAACACTCGTGCCAAGAACACTCATCATTTGTTGTGAAATACACTCTCATTCACACGTGTAAAGTGTGATTTACAGCCCAAAGCTTGCTAATGCGTGCATGCAGTCATACTCTCTGACTTCTGAAGTATAAACCAACCACATGCACAGACACATGTGGTCAACACAGCTCGCCAGCAGACCCATTCACAGAATACAAGCATTCCCTGCCGATCGTGATGTTTATATCACATGCACTATGCACATACAGTACATATACACAAGTATACATGTGTTTTTGGGGCTGATTTGCATGGAATTTCTATTGATTATGAACGATTATATGGACACACTTATATGAGGTGATGCTTTTTTAATTTAATCCTGGGATGATAATAATAGCATTTAGCATTAGAAGTGATAAAACAGAGGTCAACCATTGACATGTTCTCTCTGTGAAGTCATTAGTGGTGAAAGAGAAGATTTCGTGGCGCCAGTGTTGTATGAGACTCTTTGATTTGTGACCTTTCCCAGGTTAATTATAAAGAAGCGGCCCATTAGAGTTCAGCGGCTGGCTTTCGTCTCAGCCTTAGTCGTGTATCTCTGGCGCTTTATTCAAAGCCCAAATCTTTGAACATTTTGAATCACATGAAGTCAAAGTGCTATCGTTCTGAAATTGATTTTCAGAAATGTTTGCTTGACTGTTATTAACCTTCGTTCACCTTCTTGGGGAAAGTCTTTTGGCAGGTGAACTTTTCATCCGTCTGTGGCATTCATGGAGAGCTATTCTGAATGAAGTGATCTTAAATTATTTTAATACGCATATTTCAGTAATCATAATACTGACCCAAACAACCTTGTATTCAAAACTAAATGCGAGCCAGATTTTAGAGTCTAGGTAATACTTTACATTAAGGATGCAAATGGTAACATTTGTTAATGCATTAGCTAACATAAACTAACAATGAACAATGCAGTTTATCTTCATTGTCTGGGCATGTTTGTTTGTTATATATTAACTTATGTCAAAAAATGGCATTTATTATAACCATGATTAATAAATGGTGCATTGGCTATTGTTAGTTCACGTTGATAATTGTAAGTAATGAATTAATAAACTAATGTTAATGAATGGAACCTTATTGTTAAGTGTTGCCAAAATCCTATGTGCTGTATGTCAATTATAATAATCATAAATATAGTTGCAAGCAGTAATTATGGGGTCAAGCCCAATAAAGGCCCAAAGGAAAATATTTTGGATGAGATTTTAAAAACCAAGTTTGAAAACATACGGAAAGGCAATAATAATCTGTTAGTTGAAATCAATAATTATCTGTTAGTTGAAATATAAAGGAACAACTGAGGACCCCATCTCCAGTCTTTTATCCTAGTTGCTCTATGCCTTAATTCAGAACAATTCAGATTAAATTCAGAGTACATTTTTATAGAAGTGTATTCTTAGGATTGTTGCTTTAAATTTTCCTTCAAACCTTGAAACATAATTTAAATTGGAAGAGAGTCGGGCTTTCGAAATCAGCTGTGCTTTTCTCGTCTTTTCAACAAATTGTAAATGGTGTTTGTCATAGTAAAACAAACATGATCCTCTTTCAGTCTTGCTTTGGGTGTGAATTCAACAGAAACTTCAAAAGTTTCTAATGGATCTCTAATGATATGTTGTGTCTGTTATTTTGTCAACGTTACCACATTTGCTTTTGTAAAGGCCGTTTCAATGACACAATCACAATATTGTCATTTCACCGCTCCCAGTAAACAGTGTTTCTTTAAAGAATGTGAGATGTTTCTGTCAGGAGTGCATGTGTGTGTCCTGAATAACCGCAGCTGTGTTTGTCGTGCAGCTCGCAAGAGATCCAGTCACTTATGATGACGCCCGGCCGCCCTCATCCTGGAGACGTGACCTGGCTGTGGATGTAAAACCAGAGTTTGTGTAAACTATTGTAATGATGACTGTGGTTAACACACCATCATTTATCCAAATAATCGTCCGGCCCGTGTAGTTTATGGGTATTGAGAGCCTGAGTGAATGCCAGACATTTTAAACATAGTTTTGGGAGTGTGCTGTTGTGCTTGTGGTTTGAGACACCAGAAACGTGTATATTAACTAAGTGCCCCTCATTCTTCAGTTTCAGACACGCACGAAAGGAATGACTTGTTTTGTCAGTCGCGCAAGTCTAAAATGATGAGTTAAAATGTGAAATTTTTTTCAAATTTCTTTTCAAACAGAACGCAGATTTGTCGAGTCTGCAATCCAAAGGCAAAATGAGTGAAGATCTCAATATGACCTCGAAGATTTATTTGAACCCTCTGGTGGGAGTCCCTGCTTTATTCTATTATTCCTTTAGTTCCCAGGCAAACTGTTCCCAGACCAGCTGGTCAGACCGAACCAAACATCACAGTTCATAGTTTGGCTCCGCCCCCTCTCATCATCTCCAGCAGGAGCAGCGGCTCTCATCTGCCCGTCCCCACAGACAGACGGCCAGGCCTGGCGACAGCGGTGCAGCAGCAGACCGCTGCCGTTTGTCTTTCATGTTCTCAAAGCGCACGCCTCACCCCCCTCGTCCCACCCGGCCAGTCAGCGACAGTTAGCCGTGTCCCTGCGGCTTTTCCCAGGCTGCAGACGGCGAGAGAGAGAGGGTGTCTCTCAGATCAAACAGCAACTCTCTGACAGTGATGAGAAGCTCAGGAAATTAGGAGCAAGCCGGGCAAATAGATGATGCGGCAATAACACCAAGAGAGATGTATCATGAATAGCTCCCATAGAAAAGAAAGATTAATATCACAATCGTTTCTCTCAGAGACCAACCATGTTGACGTGAGAGCAAATGAAGACTGTAGCAGATGTCTCCGGCTTGAAAATCGTTTTCAACAGCTCAATATCTCACATTATTATTGACCACATTTACATGGACGTCAGTAATCAAATGATTTGCCTTATTCTGAGTAAACTTATATTACGATTAAGGTGTTTACATGCCTTTTATGTTCCCGTTTTAAATGTTACACTACATTGTTGGATTAATGGCATACGTCATTAAGTCCCTAAGCGAAGCTGTTCCACGTTCCCTCCATAATTTCATTTATCAACAAACAGTTCGTCTTCGCCATAGTAACACACACAGTTCTTAGTGTTTCATTTATTTTCCAGAATAGTTTCAATCTTTCTTGTTTCCCGTTCGGACCAAAAATATGCTTTCTTGCTTGAAGCCATGTTGTTTGCTATTAAACGAAGCAGCTGTCCGCTGGCATGTGTGACCTGTCGCAAAGTGCTGCGAAAGTTCCTACGTGCCAGTAATAGTGTGAATAAGGTGTGTACATGTCTATACCACACTTTGATAATGCGCTTAAAATAGGAGTACTCCACCCGTCTTAATTCCATTCGTGTGTACTACGATTATGAGTTAAGACGGGTTAAGCTAATCAAAAAGATCTGTTTATATTCTCCATTCTTATTCAGAGTCTAAATCGTGTTAATATCGGATTATTGTTGTTCATGTAAACGTGGTCATTGAAAGCTTGCCGTTGTGAATCAGGGTTGGCAGACACTCTTTAACACTGATGTGTATATACTTGCTCGGTGACTGAAGAAAAGTTACGTATATTTTTTGGGGTAAATTGAAAAAAATAAGTAACCTGACTGCCTTAAAACTTACAAATATAAGTTAACATAAAAGTTTGCACGAAATTCATTAGTTAACTAATAACTTTTTATATAAAATTATAAGGCAGCCTGGTTACTTCTATTTTTAAGTTGAACCAACGTTTCTTTTGTACAGTATACTTCTGCTGCAGTGTATTTGTGCTGTAACAAAGAAAGAGCAGTCAGTGAGCAATAGATATAATTCCTCTGTTCTCTCTCTTTATATCACTCATCTTACTCTCTCTCTCCTTTGAAGAAATCATTCAATTTCGATGCACCGCTAATGAAGCGGTTATTCTGCTTTAGACTTTGATCTAGCCATCATTATTCTCCTAACATTTCCTTTTATTTACCAGCGTTGTGTCCTAGGCTGTCTCGTGGTGGTGGTTGTTGTCATATTAAATGTAATCGCTTATTTTCTGTGTGTTGTGTGTCTAGCTTGTAATAAGAGAAATTGCATGGATAATCCGCAGAGGAGCGACGCCACGGACAAGACGCTCCTGCTGTCGCTCCCCCGGCCATGAACCTTGTCATTACTCTCCTCTGACACAAACACACATTCACACCCGCTAACAGGAAAACACACACATACGCTGTCACTCAGAAGTGTTTCACAATGCTTGTTGTTGTGCATGTTTTCTGTGTGTGTGATGTTGTGTGGTTAACCCTTATTCATGAATCTAGACCTCCACTAAAGACCAGATCACCTTGTTAGAGAGTTTGCAAGTTATTAAAAAGTCAAGATGTGAAAAAAATGGTAGTTCATGGTAGTTCATAACTACTTCAAAAGGGTGGTTCATTTTAAGGAATTCGTAAGACCTCATTTGTGTGTTTTTGTGTGATGTGGTTTTGCACCTGTGACCTCAGGTATTGGTGAGGCTTCATCATTGATTTTTGCACAAATGTACGCAAAGGAGCAACTTCATTATATACTAATGAATTACTGTGACATCAGATATGTATTATTTTATATATAAACTCTTTATTCTTCGTCTGGCTGTATAATCTACAGAATATTTCTGTTGCTCAGAAGAAAAGTTTTTTCTTAAAAGACCTGTTCACTGTCACTATAACAATTAACCGGGACTTGAAAAATATAAGCAGAATTTTTGGTCACATTGCCCAGCTCTAAAAAGGACAATTCATGTTTTTATCCTCCTGTGATGTCCGTTTGTAAAAAAACACCTACATTCCCAACAATGTCCTTCAAAAGTATTCCAGATATCCTGTCAGAATTCCACACGAGACAGAGATTCTCTGACGCACACAGATCGACACAGACAAGAGTAAATTACAAGCCGAGCGGTGATGTAATGAGGAGCAGTGAGTCGGCTGAAGGTGTGTCTCTTGAGTCTCGTGATTAATCACAGCACTGATCTGGAGTCAGCTCCTCTAATGACAGACCTTCCCTGCAGTCCTGTGAGTTCGGCCCCTCTCTGCTCTGGTGCCAGGAGGTCTGCCACCGAGTACACGCTGGCTCCGGATCACATTTCAGCCCGTAGAACAGAGTCTGGCCCTGACAACATGAATCTGGACTATTTCATCATCATCTCTATGAATCTCGTTTTAATGAATATTTATTTCCGAGTTAGTTGTGTTCGTCTTTATAAATGCATTTGATTATTATTTTTACACTCTTCAATCATTATGAGAATCTGTAGTCTATATTCTATAATTAAACCTGATGTTTAATTATTTGATTATATATAATTGTATAAATAAATACTTAATATTAAAAGAATAATATGATTATTATTATTCATATGTATTATAGATGTTAAAAAATAATGGATAATTACATGTATATTTTTAGATGTTAAAGTGCATAGCTACGTGTACTTTTATTTTTAAATTTAATAATTTAGAAAAACGATGATGTTTTATTATATTTATTTACTCTTATTTTATTTTATTAAAATAAATATGAACATATGATTATTAATATTCCGTAAGAGATTTGAATAAACCACAAATAATTATTCTTAAAAATACATAATATTATGACTAGTGGTGGGCCGTTGACGCAGTGAGACTATTATCGCGCGTTAAAAAAAATGTGGCCGTTAATCTATTCTCAAAGTTGGGTTGGGAGCTGGGTCTATACTACGCAAGCTATGATGACTTTCACCTTGATATTTTAGCGCGGATGTATACCAGCTTAACTGCACTGTACGGGGCGAGAACGAGATTTTTCAACTCGCGTGATTCGCGTCATTCGCGGATTTAGAAGCACAATTAGAAGCCGCTCATCATCTCATAACCAGGGCTTCATTCGCGAGATTAACGCAGCAAGTAGGTCTATTGGCTCTTTGCATTAACATATAAATCACTCGCGCTTGACACGCCATTCGCGTTTGGTCTGAACACAACATAACGTTACTGTGAAATTACCGCATCAAACGTGACGTGCTAACATGGATGCAGCTATGAAGCCGCCGGGTTTGCTTCAGGGAATATTCATTTTTAAGAAGCTTCCCAATAGAAACATCGACAAGACTAAGGTTGTTTGCACCTTGTGCAATGCGGAATTGGTTTAAAAAAAACACTTTCTCTCAACAGGTAGTGGTCTAGCTTTAGTTGAAACCAGTAACTTTGTATTGAGATCTAATGTATTATGGCTCCTGTATGACATATCGCTTGTTGCTCCCTCACTCTTTGTAAGTCGCTTTGGATAAAAGCGTCTGCTAAATGACTAAATGTAAATGTACTGTAGGAGCTCTTCCAGTATCAAGTACCAACTAAACGCAAAGCATCCCTTAGCTAATGCGGAAGTAAACACAAGTTCATCTTATTGAACATAATTTAATTTTCATCACCAATTATCATAGTAGAACAGCTTTCTCAAGCAGTTTGTGATGCATTTTGGAAACAGGAGATGAGCCCCTGGTCTGATGCGCCACCTGGCTTGAGAAACCCGTTCTCAAAGACTTACTTTTAGTCATTATTTGGGTAGCACACATATTCTGAATGCCTTCGGCAGAATTCAAATGAGCCATTTTAATCTAGATTAATCTAGATTAATCTTGGAATTAATCTAGATTAATCTAGATTAAAAAAAATAATCTATGCCCACCACTAATTATGACATAATAGGTCATATTTATGATTGTATTATTTATCTATAATTGTTTAATATTTTTCATATTTTATAGGATATAATTACGTGTAGATATGTTGCCATATCTTGTCCTGGACGCCTTTAATTGTCCAGACCTGGACTGTGTCATTATTCATCCATGAATCTCAATCTTGTCTCCTACAACACTTTATATGTCCCGCTGGCTCCACGTCGCCTTGCGCCCCGCTGAGCGACTTACAAATGACTCAGACCACAGTTTTGGGATGCTCTGATGTTGAAGATCTGTGCCTGTTTCCACACGCGTCGTCTTCTCAAACATTTACAGTCGCTCAATGATAAGATCTGTGGAACGCTGTTATTACTACACGAGAGAGGTTTGGTTTGATCTCGCTAAAGCGCTCCAGCGGTGAGTCAGGTCCGTCTGCAGTTATGTGAGGGTGTGGACCGGAGCCAGGCATTAACCACCGAGAGGATTAAAGCAAGACCACACCTTGCTTTTCTCCCCTTGACCCCTCAATGGGCTCCAACCCCACCGCTAATCCTTCTTACATTTCATTAATGCCCGGTCCGTGCGGCATAATCCCTCATTTATCACGACGCTTTCATGAGTCGGGCACGAGAGACCTACACATGAGATGAAGGCACTGCGGCGGAAGGAGAGCGGATGACTCGAGGACAGGACACACATAGGCCTATCTGGCTTTCCTCTTTCAGCGTCTGTCTGTGGTCAGACCGCAGAGAACATGTGACATCAATTATCATTAGCATTGCGGTTTGTGTGCCATTATCATACCGCTGGCATGACTTTCAAGTGTGCCAGCTATCAGACATTCCCTCTGTTATCTTTCAAAGGACGACCTCTTTTTACATCATCAGTGAATCCAGTTGTCTCTCGCAGGCTGAATGAAGGAAGAACATCAGAAGCTCCAGATCTTCAAAGAATTCACTGACCAGTTAAAAGAGAATTAAAATCTGTCTCTTATTCCCCAGAGGTGAATTGCTCGGTTGTTGCTCTTTCTTATTCAGAAGATTTCAGGAGTTCTCCGTTTATTTATATAAACAATCCTAATAAGTGTAGTCATGTAGCTTTTGGTCGAAAGACAACTGTCACGTTCTACAGCGCATTACTCTCTTTTGCTCTTTTCCTGCAACGCTGCAGCGGTGGCAAAGCCAAGTATTAAGTGTGAAATGAGGAATTCATCGGCCTGTTGTATGCGTCACCTAAGCTTGAAAGAAAAACTGCTCATGTCTTTCAGCGGAGAAAAGGTCTCGCCGCAGTGAGGCGTGTGATGGCTCCAGCGCTGCCGAGAGATGATGTGACTCGCCCTCGTTACACCAAACAATTAAGATCATTTAAAGAAATTGCAGCGATCAGGAGCCAGAAACGTGAACGTCGTGAAGGGTTGGCGTGACACGCGCCGATGAGATCAAAGGAATTCATTGGTTTAAATTGTATTGAGGAGATTTAAATGAACAAGAACAGAAGTGTGGTTGTGTTGTGTGGTTTGACATGACGTGACTTGCAATGGCTCTTCAGTCCTCGCTCATTACACAAGATATCTATTGAAGTGAACATCTCTCATTTCTGAGAGGATCTTCATCTGAGCAGCAGAAACTCAAACCGATGATCAGAAATAGTCGTTTGAGTCGCTGTTTGTGATGTTATTTAGACTCCGAGAGCTGCTTATAAATCTGACGATGTCCTGGGGGAGAAATTACTGCTTTATAATATTAATAGTAGGGCTGTCAATCGATTAAAATATTTAATTGCGATTAATCGCACATTTTGATCCGTACTAAACTAACCTTGAATTATTACTTATTAATATTTTAATACTCTATTCAACATGGGAATGGGCAATAATGATGCCTTATGCAAATGCATGTTATTATTATTAGTGAAGCCATGCTGGACATAAGTATGAAGACATGTTTCAAAAGTCATAGAAGATAGAAAAACCACAGCTTTCCACTACTTCTTTCTTTGCAACTATTTACCTACACAAGCCTGTTTACATTCGCATTCCCATTACTTTCCAACATTTTGCCAAGGCGCTGTCAAACCGGCTGTTCTGGAGCGAAACTGTGATAGCTCGGTGGAGGCTGTGTGCAATGCAAGGCATATGCTCGAACGGGAGCTGCCTGGCCGCTGCAATCATGTTGCGTGCACCATTGGTAGTCAGTGTGCTAATTTTGAGTTCAATATTCCACTGTCTGGCTGCCTGCAGAAAGTGCTCAGCCCATACGGTAGCATAGTGCCTCTTGTCTGTCTTCATAACGGTCAAAGCGTGCGACCGAAGTTTCCAGTGTGTGTCAAAATAATGAGCCGTGACCCCCAGGTAGCTATGGTTACTGAGTGAAGTCCAGTAATCTCCGGTGAGCGCAACCATGTTTGTCTGTCTCAACACCTCTTTGACTTTAGCTTTCTCCTCTTCGTAAGAGTCGTGAATCTTGCTTGTAACAGTGGCTCTCGAAGGTAGATCATATGTATAATCGCTAGATGCGATGCAAATAATTTCAAGTAGACCCTTGTCGTACACTACATTAACTGGCCTACATGCTGTAGCCACCCATCGATGAGGTGAGTCTATTGCTTGTGGAGTTGTCCATCCGTCTCCGCTGAAAACAATTGAGTGTTGTTTGACTTTGGCGAGGGGGCGGAGAGCTCTCTGCATCAGTCGTATGGTTCGGCATCAAATGATATTTTAAACTCGACGTGCTGCGTTGCTAACTTAATTCACATCAACAATAAATGCAGATCATTTTTATCTTGTCGACAGAACCATCAGACGTCGTTTTATATATGAATTTTTCGATCAGAAGACCTTTTTCTTTCTCCATTTCTGTTTGCTGCTGCATGTCCATATCCCAAACTACGGGCAAGGCTAACCATAACCCTAACCTCAAACAGAAAATGCGCACTGCCTTAATCGCACGTAAAAAAAAATAGTGCCGTTAAAATGAATTTGCGTTAATTGCAATAACGCAGTATTATTTGATGTAAATGAACAATGTACAAGTATATTTTATTCACACGCAGAGTGGCGTGCGGTTGACGTCATTGGTGCTCGTCTGGGAAACCTATACTCTTCCGATTCTAAAGTAGATTTGATTGGACGAGAACTTTTATTTATTTATTATTATTATTAACGCCATATAACATTCACATTATATCAAACAAATATACATGTAAAATCACATAAGCCGGAGTCGGATTATTTAGAACAAAAAAGAGAAAGAGAGACAAAAATAAAAGAATAAATAAATAAAACAATAGGGTTAATCAACAATAGTATATTTGCTGGAACATTTTATAAGCTATGTTGCTTTTCTAGTTGCACAATTTTGGAAATTATTACGATAAAACATTGGACGAGAACTTAAGGAGAGGCTTAAGTGTAGCGTGATGTCATGGGATTTCTAGATTTGTTTGAGCGCACATGCCAGACTGTCAGTTATAGACAGTTATATCTCCTAAATGGGACTTTATTCAGTGCGTAGGAGCATATCTATTTATTTTTTAGGCTCACTCATTTTTAATTAAAAGGGAAACAACGTTCACTGGGGTTTTAAGTTTGGGCCACATAACACTTGTTCTTGGCCACCATTCACTCCAATAGTAGGAAGAATGAGTCAAAAGTGCCCCAGAACTTTTTGCTGTCCTACATTCTTCAAAATATCTTCTTTTGTGTTCACCAGAACAAAAAATAATTAAGTAATAATATTTCTGACTATGTTATTCCATGGGACCCTAGAACTGTTCGGTTACACGCATTCTTCAAAATATCTTTCTCTGTGTCCATCAGAACAAAGACATTTAAACAGATTTAGAACATCTTGGTGGTGAGTAAATTATGATTTATTTTTTATTTTTGGGTGAACTGTTCCTTAAACATGTTACATTTGATGCAATCAAATCTGTGTGCGAAGGCAGAATTGGTTGATGTATATAAACATCAGCTGAGAGCTCTGTGAACAGAACAGACGACCACAGGTCTGGATTTCAGCGTGTTGACAGCCCCTGCGCTGTGGTCTGAGTCATTATCCCCCGTCACTCTCTTCAAATGTTTAAACAGTCAGATTGCCCTCCAATAGGCCCCTAAGTAGTGTTTCATTCTTGTCCAGTAGGCTGTGCAGTGGACAGCCCGTGATGTGGCGTGGTTGTGGCTGAGACCCTGGAGAATGCGTACTGTAAAATCAGCTGATGATGGAAACTTTAAGAGGCTGAACCTCATCATAAATCACATTCATAAAGAGCCATTAGAAATGTGTGGTGAGCGAGCTGTTAAAGACATACTCTCTAGAGACTTTACAGAGGCCGGGACGCTGACAAGTCATCTGTCTCGCAGAAATATGGAAAAGTCTGCCTGAATGTGATTTTAAACAGGGGTTAGTCTCACCTGCCTGCTTTAAAAATGATTAGAAAAGCTTTAAATAGCAGATTTAGAAAGCTAATGATGACGCTGGGAATTAAAACCAAAACCACAGTTTGGTGTTCTCACATTCTCGTAACGTTTCAAAATGACAGAATGGCTCCTAGAAGCATGGCCTTGTAAACTAACGGTACTGTTTAGCATGTTGACTAAATGTTAAATGCCCTCCCACTTGTATGTCGCTTTGGATAATGAATAAATTTAATGTAATATTCAGCTAACGTTCACATAAATGAGATGGAAAAAAATTGAAATGTCAAAAAACACATTTTCATAACTTAATGGGGTAACACTTTACAATAAGGTCCTATTTATTTACAGTTAGTTAATGCATTTTTTAAAATGAACTAACAATGAACATACTAATACAGCCTTTATTAATGTTAGTTAATGATAATTTCAGATTTGACTAATACGTTATTGAAATCATTGACATGAACTAACATTAAAAAGGATTAATAAATGCTGAAAAATTAAATTCTTCACCGTTATTTTATGTTACCTTATGCATTTACTAATGTTCACAAATAGCACCGTATTGTTAAGTGTTACCCTTAATGGGAACATTAGCATTAGATCTTAGAAGAGATTTTTGCTGTGTTTAGGTGTATGATGGGTGATAAAGTGATTGTTGCATAATGATCTACCTGACAACAACATCTGTCAATTTATTTAATGGCACTTGTCAAATCTGTGTGTAGTTTTCCTGTTAATATAGACTACAGGTATAGACCACTTTGGAAGACTGAACAACGCTGGTGCTGTTTCAGTTTTTAAAGCCACACTTTTGAACTTCTGCTCACGGCTCCCCCGTGTGGTTGATAAGCGCAATTGGCTGTTACCAGTATTGTAAATAATGTCGCTGTATAAGCACAAGCGCAATACACGCGAACTGATGAAACAGTGAATCTAGAAACTTCGTTAGGAAACCATTTGGTATTGGTGGGCAGAGCAAGGTTTCGTCAAACACTGAAACAGTTAAATCAAGTGTGCCGTATCATGTTGAGGCTTTGAAACAATCCGACACCCGTCTCCACGGTGAACTCTAGTGGTAAGTGCTCTTGACTGGCGAACCTTCGTCGGATGTTCGAAGCATGGTTGAACAATCGTTTTTACACCAGAGTCAATGAAAAACTTTGTATTTCTTTTTGATTTTAATAGGCTACATGTCTGACAACAGCTTGAGCCTGGTTTTGTAAACTTAAGGGTCTTCATTGTAAATTATATCGGCTATTTTGGCAGAGAAAATTAAGATAGGCCTAGTAAAAGAATTTGTGTTATTTAATTACTGGGCACCTGATGCCCAAATTTTTTAGTGATTATTCCATGTTAAACACATACATACATTAATACATACATTAAGAACAGTAGATGTTTTTGCCACACTGTTATGATTTGCCATAACACACCTCACAAGGCTGTTCTCAAAACGGTCCCATAGGCTACAATTGACCTTTCGCTTTTACTGCACTCGTCTTATATATAATGCAAATCCATGTCAAATCCAAAATGATCCATCAAATATCAAAAACACAACGATCTGTTTGTTTAGTTAACTATAGCTGGATTTCACATTAAGCAATACTTATCCCGAGAAGATCACTGTCCATTGATTAATGTTTTTTTTATTTCTTAATGTACATAGTAAAACTAATCATCAGTATATGTTTATGAGTTAACTTTCATATCAACAACCCCTAGTGTCAAAATGTCATCAAGTTTTGAAAAGTTTCGAAACAGTAATGAAGCCTCGTTTGCTAAAAATCACGTGACTTTTTGATGCGCTCTTTGAAGAACTGATTCAACACAAAATATTCGTTACGGGTTGCAAAGCTCCATATCACACTCTTCCACAGGCAGGTGATCGGCGGGGATGTGTGTACCGACCCCAACACAGATCTTACAGAGTGTGCGTGTAGCCGCTATGTGTCTGTTCAGGTAGCAGCGCCAGAAGAATACGTCCAGTTAAGATTTGTTCTACCACTGAAATTATTTAGAGACATTATTTTAAGGTCAAAAAAACTACAAAGTGTTGCTTTAACACTGCACAAACATTTGAAGAAAATACAACAGAACTTTCAGAACCAAGTCAAAACAATAAACATATATCATAAAGATTTAAATATGTACGTAAGACATTTTTTAAAATATATATTTTTAAGTTGTCTATAAGTAACGCCTTTTATGAAGCTCTAATGAATCACTATACATTTGGTCATCAACTTTACTTAATCTGTGCCGAGCAGTTTTTATCACCCGACTATTTTTGTAATGGATTTACATTCAGATTGAAGTCTGCACTTACTGTAAATACATTAGTTTGGATGGGAAACACCTGTTCATTAGATGAGATGGAGCATTTCTCAGATTGACAGTACAACAACTGTTAAATCAATGGATGTGTATCAATATTGACTTTCAAGAAACTGTTAAAACACACATCTAAATGATTCCGTTGGCTCAGTTAAAGTTTTGTCAATATCACAAATACCTGTTGAATAGATTATTGCAAAAAGTGATACATTTATAAAACCTCCACTGATCCGGTTAAGAAATTTGATGTTGAGAGTCATTAGAAATTTGTACCATTTTAAGTCGCTTAGAATTTTTTTCAGCAAAAAAAAATGCAGTCTTTAGTAGGTTTTACATGAAATTGAGCTTTTTTAATGCGTGACCCACTGTCACTGTTTCACTGTTTACGTTTTCTAGATAAACACTGTAAATTGTGTAACGCTATTTATGTAAAATTGTGAAAACATATCGATCTACAGAATGTAAACAATAATTTGGGACACAAAAATACCTGAAAGCAGATTCAATGTCCTATGAAAGATTGTTTGAATCCAGTTTGAATAAATACCATGATCACCAGTCAGAGGTATGTACAGTTTTTATAGTGTGCTTTAGGGATATGTGCAAGGATTTTCATGTTTATTAAACCTACGAAACCGAAAGGCCTGAATTTGAAGGTTTACTAGGTTAATTTCGTTTTAAAAAGGTTTCAAAAGTTTTGCGATGATGTGTGTTGAGCTTCAAATTTCAAATTGGTATAAAAACTTTGAATTTTCTTATAAATTCATTTGTTGACAAAAATCTCTAGACTTGCCCTCAAAAGAGATTGATCAAAACCTTGTTGTTTTTTACTCATGGTGTTTTTTTAAGCATTGTGATAATAATGTTAATATTTACAGTGTAATATTAAAACGTCAGATTTGTGGTTTGAACATTACTGATGGGCTGAGGTCTTACACGAGACGAAAACATGACATGATGTCAGCGTCAGGCAGGTTATGTTAATGGCACGGATTCTTATGCTATAAATGCAGTGATGTGTGACCCGCCCGAAGTGACATCAAAACCCTTAACAAGATCATTCAGGTAAAATAAAGTCATATCAGTCAGCTCTGCTTCCTTTGATTTAGTGCCTCCGTGTTGTTGTTGTTTTTACGGTATAATGGATGATGCTCGGCCTTTGTGCTTTTTTACACTGTAAAATAGGAGGTTAATTGATACGGCCCGCGGGGTGACGTGAGGTCACCGCATCGTCTCGGTAACATCCTCTCTGTCAGTTTCAAGTTCTCCGGGATCTGCTGTGAAGCCCCTCCCCATCTTTTTCGGAGGAAACTGTTAAGTGTCCCTCGGGTAAACGGTGAGTGATGTAGCCCCGAGTCTCCGCAGATGAATAAGCACGCTGGCCGGGCTCACCGGGGGAAGAGAGGGACCCTTTGAAGTCCTGTAACGTACACCGACCCCTCCCTGTTTCTCTTTGACTTATTTATGGTATTTGTTTCAAGAGTAGTCGAGAAGAAAAAACGTTTCCCCCGTCGCCTCATTCACATTCAGAGTGCGGCCGCTCCGCGTGGAGAGACCCTTTGTGTGTGGAGGAAGCGTATTTGAAAAGGTCATCGGCGGAGCTCGGAGGACGTCCCTCTTTCATGTCCATCTTTAAGCAGCTTGTTTGTCATTAGCACTAGGCACCGAGGTGCTAAATGCTGTTTACCTTTCAACAGCGGCCAAAGCCGCTCTTTTTGAAGTGTCCCCTCCAAATGAAGGCCGTCCGCTGTTTCTCCTGGACGACAGAGATAAACTTGATGGGCATCTGCTGTAAATCCACTGGTCGACAGATATCCTTTGCCCCCGAAGCCTCGTGCAAATGAGCCAAGGCGCCGAAAGTAATGTGCGGGTAATAGCCTGCGTTAGAGGCGCCATTGTCCGCTCCCAACCTGCGGACCCAGCAAAGCAGACAGATTTGCACCTCACTGAGATCAAAGATCCCTGCCTTTTTTTGTGGATGCAATCACTTAGGCAAATGAGATTCTCTTTGTGTTGTTTAACTTGGGCCTTTGTGTAGAACAAATGGGGGCATTATGGGTTTGGCGGAGGAAGAGGGGATATCAAAGGGAAGCGGCCTGCCCTATTAAGCCCAGCAAACTGTACGCGGGACAAAGGAGACAATTGGGGAGCATTCCATTGGCTTCGCCTACTTCCCTTGGGAGCGCGCAGAGGAGAAGTTAATGTGACATGATTGTCTTTAATGATGAAGATGGGCCGTGCGAGCGCTCCTGTGGAAGGACATCGGAAGGCTTTCTTTTCCAAAGCCATTGCGTAAATCTCGGCCGAGATCTCCTTTCAACTCTTGGTGACCCAGACACCCCAAAGAGGAAGAAGCCTTGAGCGTTTCACGTCCAGCTGTGGGAGGGACGACTTCACATCGTGACACGTGACTTTATTCGCACCGGATTTGCTCTGGATGCCGACAAATTCATCAAGGGCTCTTGTTTCGCGTTGCACACGAGAGGAGCCTCTGTGTCCTGTTCCACAAAACTGACGAAACACATTTTATGGGAGTCTATGGAAACACTTCCACGATAAGAAAATCCACACGCTCACTGCGGCTCAGTTCAGGTCCACGCTGATTCCCCAAACAATGTCTGGCAAAAATGTATTCTGTGATGGCCACCCATAGAATTTAACATCTCCACTTTTTTACCTAAAGAACCTAAAAAAAGAACCTATGAGCAACATTTGTGTAGCTCAAGAACAGCAACCACAGTTTTCTATGTTTTGTCTCCAAAAGTAATTTTGGCAGGAACATTTGTAACAAAAACGACGCTTGAATGAGAATGCCTTTAAGTCACCTCAGTGTTAAAAGATACAATTTGAAGATACATTTTCTTCTGAAATAATGTCCTGGTGTCTTATCACAAGCGCTCCATGTAAAGCAAAATTGAAGCCATGTCAGTGTTGACATCCCATAACAAAGAAGTATGACAATTCAGATCTCTTAAATATCTCAGTTGTTATGTATATGATGGTGAACAAATGGAAAAAGAGAAAGTGTCATTAGAGTGTACAAATTCATTTTAAAACAGGTGCACGTCCACAGGTGCACGAGAAATATGTGACATCAAAGTGCAGCTACACCACATTGTTACACAGTAACAGCGTCTCTTTCTCTCTCTCTCTCTCTCTCTCTCTCTCTCTCTCTCTCTCTGTCTTTCTCATTCCAGCCTGTGTTTTGTATTTCTCTCAAATGCATTTAAGAATAAGCCAGTGATTTGGCTACACAAATGAAAATCTCTCAGCGCAAGACATCAAATCATGACAAATCTTTTTAGTGTAATTCTGCCAAAATCGTGACTCGTGAGATTAGT
The DNA here is from genome assembly GCF_015846415.1 of Triplophysa dalaica. NCBI lineage: Eukaryota > Metazoa > Chordata > Actinopteri > Cypriniformes > Nemacheilidae > Triplophysa > Triplophysa dalaica. Next base: position 18,360,746 of record NC_079558.1, on the reverse strand, counting down.
CCATAAATCACATTGTAAAGCTCCACAGAATAAGAGAACAAGTCCAGACCACACTCACATTTTCCATGACATAACACACACGTTCATCTTACCGGTGATATAAACATAATGTGAGATAATGTGTCAAGATTAGAAAACCAAAGGATGACTTTTGCATATGTGGCTGTGGTTTATTTTTAACACCCTTTATGTTTCAGTTTGAAGTTTTTGTAAGTGTTCTGGATAATTGATGTACATTTACACACCTCTCATCATTTTCTTTCATCAATTCATTACTGATCTGTTCTCATAAAACAGAGAACTCTAGATCTTGTCTCATGTGTGTCTCTATAGAGGTTCAGACCTGCCAGAAGAAACGTAAAAGTCTAAAGTTGCAATATGAACATTTCTTATAGAATTCTTGTAAAACGTAAACATCTCAGCCATGCTCTTCACATCTCTTCTGTAGCTCAGATTCACCTAGTGTCACCGGTCTCATCAATCTGCGTATAAATAACATGAGTTTACCCTTTACGATTGCGTGTAATACATGTCCCAAAGTCCAATCTTGTGTGCGTACGTTAAGCAAGTATTTCCCAGTTTGTGCACAATTATATTTTGTTTATTTCCGCACGTAACCCCACCCCTTCACCTAATATTTTCTGTATTATACGATATAAAATACACACATAACAGGCAGATACGGCTAGGTGCTGTTTATTCCAAAAGTGCAATTATTCAGATTCCAAAAAGAATTGATTCCTCAATATCAAGACGTTGAGAATCGAGTCCTTACGTTGTTCCAATTGCTTCTATTGTTTACCTCATTTGTAAGCTTTGGATAAAAGTGTCTGCTAAATGAAATGAACAAAATATATTGATGTCAAATGTATTTTATCTTTTATATTTACTTGTTATACTTCTACAATAAAGACTTTAGGTAAACACAGGCTTGTGCTCTGTTTGTCTTGCGCTCATAAGCATGTATCCTCTCGGCTGACACCGGCCATCATTACAGTGGGATTCTGTCATTTGTCATTTTCAAGCATTGCAGACAGTCAGACAGTAAACCAGCGCAGGGTCATTGCAAGTCATTCTTCAGCCAACGTTGACCCGTGCAACTCCATCCATCTCTCTGTATTTCTACACCTCGCTGACGTCTGGGTTGGTCATTCCTCAAACGCTTACTGTACAAGTCTGTTCAATAAAATGCAATTCAAAAGGCCAAACGTCTTTGTGATTCACAATATTTTCCTTCCAATGGCTGTATTCTTAAAACAGCATAATGATGCCTAATTATTTAGATCATATTCCACAACCTCCTGTTTTAATCACCATCTGCATTTTCACTCCTTTGATGGAAACATCTAACAGTGACTCTTGTGGCGGGTAAAATGGTAGCAGTAATTACATCCAACCTTTAAATTAAAGACACCCTCATTCATGCCACGTATCATACAGAGTCGTGAAAATATCACAGTTGAAAATCTTGCTTAATAGCATCCTCTGTGTCTCACCTCCACCTGCTTAAGAGCCATTAACATGAAAGATTATTACAGACCAGAGACAGATCTTCACCTCTTCAGATGTATATGTGTTCCATTGATCGTAAAGTTTCATTAGAACACATTTGTGATGTCCTTTAATGCAAGGTCACGTATCCGTGTGACATGTCTCTTGTTTTTGACATATTCTGGAGAATTATGGGCCAGACAAACTAATCAAACAATTATGAAGCAAAACTGAAATGTCATTGATGAAGTGTCTTATGCATGTTTTTGTTTGACCTCATTTATATGGTCTTTTTATGTATAGTCAAAGAAATGTTGGTTCAACTTTAAAAATCAGTAGCCTGGATAGCTTAAACTATTTGAATTCATTCAACATAAAAATATTAGTGAACACAACGAGTTTGCATGAAATTCCTAAGTTAACACATCATTTTAAGTTGAATGAACTCAACATTTTAAGATAAGTTAACCCCTTTTAAGCATAGTTGTTTACATGGTAATTTGTTTGTTTCGGTGCATTAGACCTCGATGTGAGGACTTCTTATGCGTAGTCTTATTTTTTTATGCAAATATCTTCTAAATCAAACCTTGTTTTTTGTCTTTTTGTCTTTTAATGCATTTTTTGTGTCACTATTTTTTTGTCTTATTTTCTTTTGCATTTGATCTCATTTGTGAAGTCTGATGTAACTGATCATTTGTGTGTGTGTTTTTCATTCTATAAGTTAAACTGCAATGTCACAAACTGTGGTCACGTGTCCTTCAAACAGTCTGTCTGTAGCTCTAATGGCACACATATACTTTCAAGGGTAAATGCTCATTTCACATTAATGTGTTTGGCTTCTCTTTTAAGTAACCCTGCGTGTGAGTTGCAGTTACTTAACTATTTGTTGAAAAATAGTATGTGCCGAGAAGTGTTGACTGATCTCAACTTCAAAGTCAACTGGGGCTGTTTGCAAACATTCACACTGTTATGTTCAGAAAGCCGAGAGTTTATTGTACCTTTAGGTTTAAAAAAGCAGTACATCCACTCTTTAAAGCTCATGTTTGGAGATTATTTTTGACTGAACACCATCAATCATTTCATGTCATTGAATGATTCCTTAAAGTAAACCTCTGGTGACTCTTGAAAGACTTGAGCACTGTCCTGTAGGTTTGAGTTTCTCTGTAGCATTGTGCTTCATGGGATTCCAGCCACAGATGTTTTGGTCTTCGAGCTGTTAAGGGTGTTGACAAAAGCTGGAAGAAAGCCCGTCGGATGCCAGCCGAAACACAGGCATGGGAAGGGGACAATCGCAGACTGTATATCCTGTGCTTTGAAATGCTTACCCTTCTGCTTTGTCTGTCTTGACAGCTCCAGGTAAAAGACTTCAAGTTTCCAATTACTCCCCAGTTGGGAGACGCAATAACCGCAAGAGTTTTCTGAAAGAGGGCGTGTTTGAAGTGAGCGGAGATTTGCTTTTTACAGCATTGTGTTGTGCAAGAGCAAAGTTTTCTTTTGAAATAGCCAACAATAAACCAAAATGAAATATCATTTTTAGATGAAACGGTTTGATGACAGAAGTACAGGAGACGGCATGGTTTCATTCACGCGCTGTAGAGCATCTGAAGTGTCTTCTTGTGCCAGACACATATAACAGTCTCGCACCTTCAAAGAGAGAGAGAGAGAGACAGACAGAATTCACAAGGAGACCTCAAACAGATGCCTGTTTGTAATGTGTGACCCATCTAATGCTTTTGAGCACGGGATCAATCAGTCGTGGGTTACTTTTTAATCTCAGATTTGTCTACATTAGTTTCTTGTTTTCTCCTTAATGTTTCTCACAGGGGTTTTTCTCGCCTCATGCTTGGTTTTTGGAAAACCATATTGCTGGTTTGTAAGAGGTCATGTTCGCCTCGGTAGAAAACGGTTCAAACAGGTAGAAGAGAAAAAGACTGATGATGTTAAAAATAACCTCCCAGACGCAATTAAAGTGATCTCCCAATGACCTATAAAAGGTCGGACGGCCTCTAACAGTTATTATATATGGACACACCTTATTAAATAGACCTTAATTGAACTTTTAGAGGAAAAAAGCAAAATACCAGCCCTTACGGCGCTGACCACACCTAACTAAACATCCTTTTCATGTACGCTCTGCGGTGAAACAGACGGATACGCTCCAATCATTTCTGACTTTGAGCTTTTGAGAGGCTCAGAGGTAAAAGAATTTCAAGAGAAAACAAGAGGTTTGTCACCATTGTGTACTTCTGGGTTTTGCTTTGAAGAGCACATTTTGATGTTAGTAGACAAACACACAATCCTTACACTCTTCATTCATGTTCATACTCAATATTTTGTCGTTTTCACAGAATAAGACATACCGCTTAAGATCATTACACTCTTTATTTAGAATAAAATAGACATTTAAATCAGCTCTATGTGACTGTAACAAAAAGAAGTGTACACATTTCAGATTAGCAAGAGAACCAACAAAGGTGCTTCTTCAAAACAGGGTTGACAAAAGTATCTGAATTAAGTGCCAACTGCCTTATATTATTTACAGGTTAATACAGTAATTTACTGTAACATTTACGTTCCGTTGAGAAACAATTATGTGCACTCGGAAATGTTGACAAAAGACAATGCGGAGAAAACCAGAACAAAAACAAGAGTAATCCAAATCCAGTTTCCCGCCTCGTCTCCTCCGATCAAGTCCAAGAGAAAATTCCTGGAACGCTGGTTCAGTGCCGCTGGCACGTGTGGAGACTCCGTGAGGACTTGCTGCTCTGTGTTCTGCAGGACAGGCCTCCTGCACAGTCGCACCGCTGGAATATCTCCAAACCGTGGGTGCCTTTCCTCTTGTGCTTGGTGCACACCTGACCTTCCTTCAGGACGGGCTTGCAGATTTTGGACCAGAAATGACGAGCGCAACAGAGTCCTTCTGAACAGTCTGAAGATCTCAAACAGTTCTCTCCCTCCAGACCTTTAATAACGAAAAGACACACATTAGTTTCATGCATGGCTGACTCACTTTGTCTAAACCTGTTTGGTCTTCCTTAACAAATACAATTTCAGGGTTCAGGGTTTAATTGGTTCAGTGATTATAAACCGGACTTAAAAGATACTCCCCAAATGTAAAATAGAATGCAAAATATTTCAGAATCTTATAGGGGTTTCTATATGATCTGTTTCACGTACCTTTAAGCATTTGGTTTTGTGGTGAACCTTGAGTCTCTACTTTTGGCTGCTGCAGCACAGCAGTGGAGTTCTCATAGGCGATGGACGCAAACTCTTCCATTCCGATCTGTTGAATCATGTCTGGATCATTTGGAATGCAAACTCCTACGAAAACATTTAAGGGACTCAGTAAGATAACTTTCCTTTCAAGCTCGTACAAGGGCAGCACGTTAAATCGATGTGATCAGGAGTCTCACCGTTGCTGCAGTGGTTGCCGGGGCAGCACATCGCATCCCTGATGCAGCGCTTTCTGCGCTTTTTACACTGCAGACAGACGCCTCGAGACAGGAAGCAGAACTCATCCTCGCCGCATTCCTCATCACCCTCGCAGATCAAAGGCTGCTGGAGATGAACAAACCCAGTTAGACCACCAAACAAAAACACACAGAAACACAAGATATGAAGTCTTTTCGTTCGTCTTCTTACCTGCGGTGCGTCAATGGCGAAGTTCTGGCTGCCGCTGTCAGCAGGCAACGCGTCCGGACTCGGGCTCACCGGGAGGCTGACGCTCGCCACACCTGACCCGACCTTAATGGAGTTTGAGTTGAGCACCAAAGAGCCGGAGGATACCCCCGCAATGCAGCCCAAAAGAAAGAGGCGAGCGATGGAGAGCATGGCGGTGCGCAGCATTGTCGTATTCCCTTAGATGTTTCCTTTACAAGAAAAGATGAGAGATTTCCACTGGAAAGGACGAAGGATTTACACCGAGAAAAGATGTATTCCCAGATGACTTCAGCTCTTCTGTGGTCCTCATGAGCGCGGGACGCGTCATTTATACCCGCCCGGGGTTGTTTGCGCACCCGCCCCTCGCTGCGCGCAACAAAGAGCTGGATGAGATTTCAAAGGCTTGTGCCATGAGCTGTCTGTCTATCGGCACTCAAAGTGTTTGTATACACGGGGTCGCATCAAACACACACCAAAGCAATGCGTGTTATTTGATGGACAAACCTGCCCTGGACTGAACTGAGATAATGAGGTACCAAGTAGCCTAAATGAGAAGTTGCTTTATTCGTTTTTTTTTACGGAGAAGCGCTTTATTTCGAAAATGTATTGTGTATTATACGGGTTGTAGCAAACACTTTTGTTGAGGTTTTTCTTTCACAATGTGCTTTCCAAAGAGGGTTTGTATATTCTATGTTAGAAATGCAATGAGATGAGCAGCATTAAGGGCGCTTCGCTGTGATGGGGCGCTTTGAAATGCGTTTGATTAAACAAGTTGCAAAGATCAAAGTGGTATGCAAATGAGAAGAAGTGAAAAGTTTACCGAATTAATTATCATTCAGTCTGCCCTTTAAAACAAATAGGACGTGATTAGCAATCTGAGATAAGAATGTAAGAATGGGACACTGGTACTGGTTCATCCGTTGACACGATTCTAGTTTTGCTAAATATTATTATTTTCATTAGAATGAACTGATTAGCCCGTGAAACTCATTTTTCTTTTCTTTTCTGACATATTGTGGGCTTTCACCAAACACTTTTAAAAAATAAAGCCCGTTCAACATGACAGGCTAAAATCTAGAAACATGCGCAAACGTCATTTGGGATATTACTACTAAAGCGACAATGTAATTGCAGCCTTATTGCATTTTGGTACTATAGGCATAAAACGATTTAAGAGTTTCAAAGTGCCTGTCTGCCAGATTCTCCGGGATAACTCCCAAATCAATGTCTTTGATGTTGTTGACAGGGGTCACTTCTAATAGACGAGCCCAAGACAAACGTTCAATACACTTCATTAAACGTGAATTGGCAGCGTTCATCCCCGTTCCTTTGTCTTGGGGCTTTGTTTTAATTGTACATCCAAAGCCTACAGTGGTGTAAAATGAAGCCTTTGATGAGCTTAGATCAAACAGAACTGAACCCGTGTCTTAATCAGACTTCAACAGCGATGGCATCTCCGCAAACAGTCCATTTGCTCGCCTTTTAGCGACTTTATGTAGACATTGTGCTCAGCAAATTCATTTAGCGGGACGCCGGGTAATCCCGTTTTAATATTCCCCAGGACAGCTCACTTAAGGCCACCAGTGACTTTAGCAAAAAAAGGCGTTTTAAAAACAACAACAATAATCAAAAGCACGCACACATATTCGATAGCCACATTTGATCGATAGTCTATTATTAATGAATGTAGCGATAATAATAATCGCAGCGATGTAGCGATTAAAACAGAACTCAGAATCCAGTATCCGTCACAGGTGTCTCACTGAAACGCAGATATTCTGTCAAAATCACATGTCTGCAAAAAAACTGAAGAATATTAATGGATAGGCTGATTCACTGGTAAAAAGGAATGAATTCTTTCTGATTTTGTGCTCGGCAGCGGCGGATCCAAAGACATCCTCAACTCGAGAAGAGAACAAACAGCAGTGATAACAGTAAACACAAGTTACATGAGGAAAACCTAATACATTTTTGACTAGAGGTATAAACCTTTTCTCCATGATTTACAATATGGATTTTATTACAGAAGTAGCCTACACAGTGTAGCTTTTCTGTCTATTTTATCTCTTTGTCAAATGTTTATTTGGGGATTTGCTTTAATTGTATTTGTCTGTTTTTTTATTGATTAGACTCAATATTGGATAAAATTCACATTAATTAAGAGTGAATGTCAAAAAAAAAGAAGAAGAGTGGAATATGCCTATATTCAAAACTCTACGAAAATAATAGTTTTATCCATTCGTTTTGTAGACAAAATGTCATTGTTCAAAAACAACGTTTTGCTAATATTTGCAAATCATATAAAAAACTTTTATTTAATAAATTTGTTGCTTTGAAATTATAAGGTTATATCTGCATTCTAGGCAGGTTTACGATATAGGGCTTCAACGTTTTTGCATTCAATTTTACTTTGTAGATTTTTAGACTTTTTAAGAACACAAAAATGTTTTATCTACAATGTAAGGAAAATGAGATCACATAATGTAAATAAGTTGTCACAGAATATGTGAATATCTCAGTTTTAACAAAAATGTCAATTAGAACTTTATAATTCCAAGGCGACTTAATGTTTTTAAAATGGATGTCTTAGACTGGATGATAAAGAAAAGGCAGCCAATAAATAAGAAAAGGCAGCCAATAAAATAAAGAAAAGGCAGCCAATAAGAGGTCAGAAAAATGACAAGAGTACAAATCTGCAAACTCTATACAATACACTGGGTGACTACACTGATGATACACAATTATCTTTTATTCATTTTTTATATTAATTAATCACAACATAATTCATTTGTGAATGTGATTCTAAACTTGTGAACTCAAACTTTTGAATGGGAATGTAATAAACAATGTAAATGCTATATGAGATAAACAATGCATATAAGGGCTCAAAATATAAAGTAGATGGGTTAATGACTTCTCTGTTGGGCACAGGGGGTGTGTTAACAGTGTATTGGTTAAAATCACTTATTAGTACATGTGTCATTGACTGATGGCGTTAGCTGTGAAGCGGAGGTCAAAGATGTCTCCTCTACCCCCTGGGTTTACATCTTTTGATGTGCGTGAGCCACAGTGCTCAGCAATGAGAAGCTGTGTTTACAGAGCATTATCACCAGCTGATAGACATCAGACCCTTCACACCCTCAACACCTCCAAACTAAAGCTTTACTGACGTGGAACTACTACACGTAGAATATATGAAATGGTGGAAACAGCAAAGATCAGAATGATTTCGATGCAGAAGCGTTACTTTGAAAGACGCTTTTATTGTACGAAAAGGCATATAAATCTCTGAACCTTAAAAAAAGCCACAACCGATTAAGAATAATCTGAGGTGTCTGATCTAGTCATGCAGCATCAAAACAAACACGGTAAACTCTGGACGCCACGGCAGTAAGGCACTTTCAATAATGCCAAAATATTGAGCACAGAATCAATCTCCGTCTGGAAATAAAGAACAGAATCTGAACAGAGACGAAAGTAGCCAACAGGTCGACAAAAATAACATCCATTGACAATAAAACCGCTGACGAGAAATCTCTACAAATATCACAAAAATATTACCACCGTATATATACAGAAATATTTACCTCTGGTCCTACAATAAATAACAGAAATGTTTTTTTCAGCAGAGCACTTTGTGTTCAAGCTATGAGAGACAATCTATCTTGTCATTCTGTGGTGAGGATGGACACGTGGATGTGTGAAAATGACTTAAGACGGCTTTGATTCATTGATATCATCCTGATCTTACAGACGTCTTGTCTTCATTGTGTCCTGTGAGGACTAGTGCACTAGTGAGAATCTGCCCTCTGGTGGTGTAATCGTGACAATTCATTACAAAACCTGGCATCCCAAAAACAGTCAACCCAGAGGACTTCAGAGCAACAAATGAAATGAACAATACAGTCATTCCCAAAACAAAACAAACAATTATTCTTACATAGGTCTGTTTCTGTTCCACGAGTGTCCTGCTATCAGAAAATAAAAGGAAAATGCTTTTGTTCGAAAGAAACCATTCGACATGATCAACACCCGGTCCAGATCCCATCCAATCCATTTATTTGAAACCTATTTGTAAGACGTCAAAACCGTAAATGCATTAGTGCAATCGGTCAAGAAATTTGACGGGCTCGTGAAACGCAAGGCCAGCGTGACGTCCATATGTGAGGGCGTGTTGTCAGGATCAGTAGGACAGTGTGAGTCGGGCCCCTGTGCATCTCACCACGGGAGAATTATGGATGAAGGCATCTCGGTGTCACAGATCCAAACTTTATCTCTTGTCCTCTGTCCTCCTCGAGCACAGGCCGCCCCACGGCACGGGACGCTCCGGGCAGCACGTTAACGCATTCAGTTTTAAAAATCGGTGTCCCAGCCCGAGTTGTCATCTGGGGGCGGATCTTCGCTGTCTTCAGGAAAACTATCAAAGTTACTGGTGTCGGTCGGGGACGCGACCTGAAGAGGGAAAAAGATATCAGACGACCATTCCATTCACCAAGAATCAAAAGATAAACATCACACTTATATTTATGTGTTTGTTTAACGCTTCATCAAACTTTCATTTCCTTATTTTGTCGTGATCATACGCGTTTTGTTGTATTTTAAGGGATGTTAGATAATTGATCTAAAACAACATATATTGACGAAATGACTAAAACGTTTAAAAAATATCTCACAGCACAGTTTTGTAATGTTTTTGCTTAAAGGCCCCTTTAACCGGAAGTTGCGATCGTTTTTCTTCCGTATTTTGAAGCGTTTCTGAGCGCAGTGGGATTTCAAATGAGAAGAACAGTGGGCGTGGCTTTCATTTTCTCTGTGATTTGATTGGATGTATAAAAAGAGCCGTTGCATTTTGAAGTGGAACTGGCAGCACACTGACCGTTGAAGGGGAGGAGTTAACGGATGCTCCGCCCAAGTCATCTCACATAGGTCATCTTAGATGAATAGTCACTACAGAACAGTACCACATTTTCAGATTTTAACTGAAGATTATAGGGGCACACAAATTTAAAAAAGAGAATGACCCAGATTGATAACCTATTTACAATAAACGCTGCAATATTTCCTTAAGAAATAGGCATTGTCATTTTTAATTTCACTGGGACTTTAAAAGTAAAAGCTGTTTCTGAATGAGATAAAAAATCCAAATTTTTCTTTTGGATTATATTATTTGTCTCACCTCACTGGCAAATAGCTTTTATCATTTTGTTTTAAGTAAGGGATAATCCACGGCTAGCCGTGCATTAAAGGATTTTAATGCACAACGTGGAGGCGAAGAACCACCCGACGCGAAACGGATACCATGGTTATTTGCCAAGTTAAAGCTTTTATTGATGTTTACAGTGTCATTTTAGATCAAACAGGTGAATATGACGGTGATTTTGTCAGTTAATTTCAAATGTTATCAAACTGACTGGAGATACCCGTGCATTAAAGGTTTTTAATGCACACCTTCCAGCCAATCAGAAACCAGTATTCAAACAGACCATGGTATAAGGATGCTTAATTAATTGTACTAAAGAAAAATACAAAAACGGAGACCTTTTATTTAAGCAAATTTGAACCCTGTATAATATGTGTATTGTTTTGTTTCTGACT